>NC_043702.1:119036042-119090203 GCF_006229205.1 Suricata suricatta | reverse complement strand
CCCAGGCCCCGGGAGAGCCTGTGCATGGCAGCTGGAAGTCAGAGGCACAAGCCTTCCCCTGTGTCCCGTGCCCTGCAGTCTGCTGACACCCATCTCAGGGGCTGGGTGTGTCACAGGAGTGGGAGTGCGAGCAGAAACGGACTAACATCTACACGAGGGCGTTTCCAGTCTTGGGGAGAAGGCAGGAGAAGGAACACTCTCCCCTAACCTTCAGGAAGGTGGGGGTGGGGAAGGAGCTGCCAGCTGACAGGTAAGGGACAATCGGGGACAATCGTGCCGGCTGCGGTCCCTCAGGCGAGCAGCTTAAAAGGCAAAACACCAAATGCTAACAAAATGTCACTGAGCCCGGTGAGATTGGGGGACTCTCAGGAGGAAGGGGAACCGAGAAGGTCATATTGACAGTAAACATGGTAAAGATCGAATCACAAGGGGAGTGTCCAGTGCTGTCCTGACAGCCCCTCGCTGTCCAGGCCCCTTCTGCAGTCTCTCCTCCGCTGGCCAGTCACAGGGCAAGGTGCCATCTCCAGGACTGGCTGACCTGCTCCTCGGATCTCCCAGAGGCAAAAAGACAGCAGGGACAGGAGGTGGCTTTACGCAGAGTGCTTTTCCTGCCCTCGTGCTGCCAAGTCCAAGGTCTCCAATATTCGAAGAGACCAGGTGATGCGTGTGAGACCCAAAGCCATCGGTAATCCTGACTCAATGCTCTGAGATCTTCTGAGCAAAAGGGCACTGCACGTAGGTACATCTTTCAGCAGCCCGAGACCTGTGGGCAGGACCACGCTCACGCTCACCAAGAGACAACCACATGATCCCCACTAGCAAGCACCTCTGTGGTTGAGAATCTAATTTATGCACACAGTAGATGGTTAAGACATTACTGCCCACACAGCGGCATCAGTGGCCCGGCAAAGTTGTACACACTTGGCCTCGTGTATCTCTAGATAGGGCAAAGAAATCATGAAAATCAAGTCATGGACTACTCCCAACCTGCACCCACGAGCTCGACTGCTTCAGGAAGTAGGGCTCACATCTAAGCCCCGTGGAACCTGCGTGTTACCATGTGAGCGACGTGCAGCCCGAAGACGCGTGAAAAACCGGTAACTGTGAGGCCGAGAAACCAAGGGGTAGAATAGACAGTTAGGCACAGGGTCTTACAATGTTGCCCAGCTGGATTAGACCTTGAGCCAGACACTGCCCTGTCCCTTCCATGTGGAGTGGTCCCAGAGCCTTGGGGAGAGGGAGCCCAGAAATGACAGACCAACCCCAAGAAGCTAAGCCATGCCTTACTGTCTTTTGTAGGCTAACATCTCCTCTTAAGAGTTTCTGAAGGATCTAGAAGGTGTGACTGCCATAAGCTTTAGTGACAATCCTTTTAAGATATGCAACTTTGGGTCTAAGGACTGCTTCCAGAAAAGAAGCATCCACGATGTGGGTTTCAGTCATGCAATCAGCTCCTCTCTCTAACCCCTCACCTTTGGAGCACATACAATCACGTGCAGGCACGGCCTCCTCGGTGCCCAGGGCTGCTCTCCTCCCCAACCCCCTCCAAGTCTGGGCAAGGTCTCACTCCACTCCCCCATCAGCTCTGCCTCCCCTTTTCCTCACCCAGAGCCTTCTGGCCTGAGTTGTTCTTTTCCTGGAATCTCTTGGACAGCAGGAGATTCTGTTCAGGGTGATCTTACTTAGGAGAGTTCTCTGATGAGATTTTCTCCAAACCATTAAAAAAAATTCCTCTGCTCAAAGTAATTTCTTTAAAGCAATTAGATACATACAAGAGGCAGATGAAAGCCCCTTGACCTGGTAGCGAAACCCTTTAAATCATTTACTTGACATTATCAGACTCTTGGGAAGAAGAGACAGAAAGAAACAGGATCAGACTTGGCAACTTCATTATTTTGCGTTTGGTCGCCATCCAAAGGCCACATAGATCCCACCTTGCTGACCAGCATTCTCACTAGTTGTGTTCACACAAGACTGGATACGCTCAGCTAGTCCCGCTCCACACCGCCCACTCCTTCAAGTTGTTAGTCCTAACTCTGCACGAGGATGAGCTTTGTTTCCAGTGGTAACTTCCAGAGGCCAAAGATAGCAGAACACCCAATCACTGACTTGTGGTCTCAAATTATATTCCAGGAAACAGATACAGCTTTTTGCCTGGCCAGTGTTCTGAACTTGAATTGACATTCACCATGCTAAGTTTTATATGGCTTTGCCTGATTGGGCCATTTGCCTTAAATTACATTTTGCTGTTTAAATGATAAAGCCACCAAAAAGGGCTGAGGTAATAACTTAGCTATGTGAAATTTTATTATTTGGTTTTTAAATTTTTTTAAATGTTTATTTATTTTTGAAAGAGAGAAAGAAATGGAGTGTTAGCAGAGGAGGGGCAGAGAGAAAAGGAGGCAAGAATCCGAGGCAGGCTCCAGGCTCTGAGCTGTCAGCACAGAGCCCGACGCGGGGCTCACATCCACAGCCGGTAAGATCATGACCTGAGCCGAAGTCAGCCGCTTAAATGACTGAGCCACCCAGGCGCCCCAGCATTTGGTTTTTTTAATGAGAACATTCTCTTTACGTAAGATTCGGAGCTAAAGCAACAACTACTCTTTGGCTTTGCAGTTTCTTTCCAGAATTACATTTGCCTTTCCTGGTTCCCCAGGTCTTGAGAAACAAATCAGGAAAACACTCGGTTTTTGGCGTTAGGAGGTGTTCATAGCAGGAGTGGGGGGGAACCAGCAAGTAAAAGAGAAGAGAAGAAAAACCTTCTCACTAAGAAGCGTTTTGTTTCCAAGAAGGTTTGTAACATAGCAAGTTTTAATTCCTCAAACTTGAGTCTGAAGCAGTTAACAAGATTATAATGGTCATGTTCTAGTTTAACAGTCACTCCTGTGAATCCCAGAGCACAGCTGCCCGGACCAGTCACTTAATACACCACACAGTCACCAGACCAAGTACTCTAAAGAGGCATCATTTTCCACGGAAACCTCCGGGAGGGCACCCATGATGAGTAATAAGGGCACACAGTCCATGCATACCCTTTGCTCCTGTACACTGCAAGCTGATGAGTAATTTGGAATTTTTAAAAACTGGGGGTATGATTTTATACACACTCATACATGTCTTCAGTGCATCCATACACATACATACACAGACACAATCTTTCCCCTTCAGTTTTTAGAGTTTTTTTTTAAAAACATCTGCAAGATTAGTATAGATTTACCTAACAAAATACAGGGAGGGCACAGGGGGAAAGAAGGTGTCTCCGTGCTTTCTGGAAACTAGCAGCCTTTGCCTCGCCTTCTACGTAGGCTCAGCTTTGGACTATGACCTGGCATCAGCCACAGTCACATCGACACCCTCCCAGATACCGGAGAATTTGCTCCCTTTGCAAAGTCTTTGAAAGATGAATTGCTGGATTTTCTCTGGAGCCTATCTGGATGTTCAGCAAGGCCTGGAGTGTGGAAATCCTTCCTCCTGTCTCAGCTAAATTCCTTTGGTGGAAGGCCCTTCTGCATTTTTGAAATCACCCTTTATCATCAGACTTTTACCCAGAATTCTATGCTCACCTTCAGGTGAACAGGGCGTTATTTAGTTCAGAGGACCTCAGAAGCACAACTAACTTCAACAGGGACCTATCTTTGCTATTTGTATAACTTATAACTGTGCTTGTTCCTATTAAAAGAGACCAACTTTTATAATGGGAAAATATAAACAAACAAAATATAAACAAATAGCCAAGCCCTACTATGTTACATTAATTCAGCTTTTCTGTTCAAGACCAAGCTGAAGAACAAGCATATGTAGCATATTTGGCTTGTCGGGATACAAAACATTCGCTAAGGGCACCTGGGTGGCTCAGTCAGTTAAGCATCCGGCTTCAGCTCAGGTCATGATCTCACAGTTTGTGGGTTTGAGCCCCGCATCAGGCTCTGTGCTGACAGCTAGCTCAGAGCCTGGAGGCTGCTTCAGATTCTGTATCTCCCTCTCTTTCTGACCCTCCCCTGCTCACACAGTCTCTCTCCATCTCTCAAAAATAAACAAAAAGCATAAAAAAATTAAAAAAACATTCGCTAAGTGGCCAATAACCTGAAATAGGACACCGTGTCATACATATTTGATAATGTCTATTCATGCACGTATATGAGAAAGGACACACTTTTCTGATTGGAAGCCTGTAACAGACATCCCTACGCTCCTTGTCTCCCCAGATTCTCTCAGGTCCGGTCCGTGTCAGATGGGCCCTTGGGTCGGGAGATTACTAGAATACACACACTGAGCAGCCCCGGGCATGAGCAGCCCGCCCATCCCATGTCCCTACAGCAGAATGGGGGCCATGAGGCTGGTGCTCTTTCCACATCAGAGTGTGCACGGCAGGAAAGCTCTAAGTGAAGTTTCAGAGTCAGCATTTCCCCCCATTATCCCTCAATGGAATTTGTTACCTGGTCCTATTTGTCAGAGGTCACCATGCTGCTCACTTATCTAAAATGAGCACACAGGGTAAGGCTCATTTTTCTGTGGCTCCAGGAACAATTTTTTTTTTAATGTTTTATTTATGAGAGAGAGAAAGAGAGCACGTGCACAAGCAAGCAGGGGAGGGTTAGAGAGAAAGGGAGACACAATTTGAAGACAGGCTCCAGGCTCTGAGGTAGCTGTCAGAACAGAGCCCGACACGGGGATCGAACCCACCAATTGTGAGATCATGACCTGAGCCAAAGTCGGATGCTTAACCAACTGAGCCACTCAGGCGCCCCAGGTGTTCCAGGAACATTGTTGAGTTAATCATTAGGCCTCCTGTGTACCCAAGAGCTCACTTACTAGTTTTATCTTGGCCTCTAGAAATCAAGAAATAGCAAGACGGGGAGGTGATTTGTTGAAGCCAGTGAGCACAGTGCACTCTGAAGAATGAGAATCTGGAGTTTGCCCCCCTAAACCCTTCACCAAACTACAAGTCTGGACAGTAGCTTCTGGAAATCCCAACCGCTGCCAATGCTAGCTCGTCAAGAGGCCCAAACTCTGGGGATAAGTTGGCATGATCCATGTGAGGGAGGGGAGAGAGGCGGCCAGGCCTGGGGAGCCCAATATATTTATCATGTCAGCTCCCAGATTAAAGTTCAATGGAATCTGATGGAAACAGCAATTGATCGATCAATCGATTTTTAAAACTGCTCTTTTGGCACTCTGAAATAACAATTCATCCAAAATACACGGAAGCCAAATGTTTCCAATTCTCCCTTTGAAATTGTGTCAGTTCGAGGGGTGCCTGAGTCGGTTCGAGGGGCACCTGGGTGGCTCAGTCTTTTGAGCGTCTGACTTCGGCTCAGGTCATGATCTCGCAGTTCATGGGTCTGAGCCCCACATCAGACCCTGTGCCAACAGCTTAGCGCCTGGAGCCTGCTTCGGATTCTGTGTCTCCCTCTCTCTCTGCCCCTCCCCGGCTCATGCTCTGTCTCTCTCTCACACAAAAATAAAATAAACAATTAAAAAATGTTGAAATTGCGTCAGTTTGAGAAAATAAGCAATTCTGAGACAGATGTAATGATTTCTCAAGACTCTGGCTAATTATACTGAGATCTGAGCTGTAATGCCTTATACTCTAATGGAAGACAAGACCATTCCCTCTTACAGCCAAGAGGGAATCAGAGCTGCAGGGGGGCCCGTGTGGTCTGGGCGATGCCCACCCTACTCTCCCCCACCCATCCTGGTTCCTGTAGGACGTGTTCATAGTTCTTCCAGCCCCGCGCCATCTTGCCCTCACAACAAAAAGAAAAGGCACCCCCAAGGTGCAGAGGAAGAGGGGGAGCACACACCTGCTACCAGGAAGCAAGGTGGCCTGGAATGTCCCCAGGAGTGTGACCTGCACTTCACTCCCCTGTGGCTCCCTTAGTGGGGCTTGGGAGGGGCAGGCGGGTGGAGGAGGGGACTCTTCCAGGACAGTGCAGCAAGGAGCCCGGGGTCAGATGGCGAACCGGGGCTGGGAGCATGGGCATATCCGGGCTCTGGCCCCTCTGTGTCCAACAGTGAACAGGGTGAGGAGATGCTGCCAGCCACCACTGGGGACTTCCCGAGAGGGTCTCCCAGGGAGAAAAAAGCATGGCGGGGCTGACCTGGCCGGTGGGGGTATTCTGAAGGGAAAGACTAGGCTACAGAGCAAATACAAGGTCACTTAGATTTACTTAAAAAAAAAAAAAATCTTTAAGCAGGTTTCCTAATCCCACTTCTCCCAATACTTTTCGTGGAGAGCCAGATGCTATTCACTTCGTGAAAACGTTATGTGGACAAAGCGTCCCTGCAGGATCACCCGGAGCTCCAGTCTAGAAATCCTGAGTTCAGTCCCCGGAAGGACTGCTGCTCCAGGGCAGGAACAGAAGTGGCTGCAAATAGCTCCCCCTTGTTTAAGGCCACGAAGTTGGCCACGAAAGGTCCTATTCACTTTACACACACATATCTCATTAAATCCTCACAGGGAAGGATTCCCATCTTACAGATGAGAGAACGGAAGCTCAGTGAGATTAAGTAGAGGACATGGAATGAGTAGGGGGGGATGGAGTCCAACTCCAACATCCCTGCTTTTCCTTCTCAGGTCAACTTCCCAGCGGACACTGGCACCATGGCTTACAAACTTCGAGCTGCTTCTGTATTTGGGTTAAGTGATGTCAACTGGCCACTAATCAACCATTTCTGACTCACAGACATAATCTCGTAAGGCAGCTGAAGCTCTCCCTGTGTGCCCTCCGGGCTGTGGGGGCGGCCTGGTCATTATCCCAGAGCAACAGGACTGGACTATAAGGAGGGTCACAGGCACAAATGGCCAGCACCGCTCAGGCCCAGAAACAGCACATTATCCTTTTTCTCCTTAAATGTCACTTCCATTCTGTAACTGAGTCCTTTCTCTGAGCCTTTCATGTTCAGCCTGTCAGCCTCCCCAACATTACAGACAGACAGACCCAAACGTCCAGCACAATCGCCACCACTTAATTGGGCCATGTTCACCCATGTCATTTAGACGATGTCTAGTGACAAGGTACTGCAGTGTGCTCAGGGTCAGGGTCAGGCAGGCTGGGTCTGTGCTCCTGCCTGCAACTTTGCTAATAATAGCATCAGTAAGTCTTGAAACCTGTAAGTGACGTACTGAGTCTTTCACACTCAGTAGCTTCATTTGACTTAAACATACACATTGCATGAAATATACAACCTGCATAGAAACGGAAGCTTGGAGACACTACATCGAAGCTGAAAGATGGCCGAGGCACTCTTCCACAGCATGTTCAGCCTGCAGACTGCAGGAACAGCCTGTCAGAAATACCAATTCTTGAGCTCTGCTCCAACAGATGCCAAGAGGAGGCTCCCGCTGGGGTCCCCTCGGAGCACTCACAGCAGTCCAGGGATGCGGTCCCCGGGATGTGCTTCTCGGCAGCCAGTGCTCTGCCCACCTGGCCTCCCTGCTCCAAGGCCACTATCATTTTCAAATGAGGGGAAAAAAAAAAGAAATCACGAAGACAAAGAACCCAGGCAGCAGGTCAGGGAAGGAGGGGATCAAAGGAAGCACTTTTCCTACGACTCCGGCCGAAGAACAGGAACACATATTTCCACGATGAGACACCCAGCCGTGCTCTGGAGAAGTCACGACTTGTCAGGTCAGCCTGACTGCTGAGGACACTAAATATAGGGACTAAGAACGTGTCTTTTAGGAAAGGGCCAAAGAAAGGGGAGGGAGGCGGGGAAAGAGTGGAAGAACTGAGCACATCAACCAGCTTTTCTAGGCAAGGTCATTGGCAAGTCTGCTTAAAAGGTCTGGCACTTTAGCCATTTGTTTTTGAGAGTGAAATCACTCTTTCTGCAGAGAACACGAGAGGCCGACTCTCCACAGTTTATACAGACAAGGAGCACTTTCTTAAATCTAGGAAATTAAATGCTTGACTTTGTAGTCACCTTCAGCCTTTGGTAGAAGAATTGTTATGAAGTAGCATTGTAATCAAAGAACAGCTTTTCAATAAACACTAAAAGAAAAATAAGGGGCTAACACTACATAAAACTTCTGAGAGGAGGGCACGCAATGCTCTCCTGTCACGAAAGCCAGCATATGACCTATTAAGATCCTACATCCCTCTGTGATCCTACGTCCCTCTGTGCACACCAGAATTTCTGCTTCGACCTTTCCATTCACCCACCGATTTTGGGAATCAGTTGCTGGAAACTGGATTATTAAGCAGGTTAACGTTGTTTAATATATACTTACATGTTTCAGGGTTTTTCCCCCACTTTCAAAATCCCCTAGACCTAGATTTATCTGGCAATGTCTACGGTTTTCTTACAGCAGACGCCTGTAAGAAAACGGGGGCTAGCGAACAGTAGTTGCCACCCCCGTGTCCTGAAGATCATCTTCTGAGTCCTTCACACCCCAAGAAGGAGGTGGACATGGGAAGCTCGCAACCAACGGCCACACTTGACCAAGGCTGCTCAGTGCCATGCGGATGGCCTCAAGACTGTCACCTAATACAGCTGTTACTAAACATTTGCCAGGGAAAATGGAGAGGGGACATGTCATTGCCACCCTCCAGTGGGAGCCTCAAGGACACTTATAATGCAGGAACCCGGAAATTATGCAACATTTCCTGTCTCTGAGTCCTCTCAACAATGAATCTGAGAAGAGCTGGTGAGTGTGGTTGGATTCGTGGCCGCCCCCCTGTCCAGTGTTGCTGCCAGCGTCAGGCATACGGACTGTGGGCCCCCCAGGCTGCAGTGACTGGTGTGCATGTGCACGGCTGCACACAGCGCCCAGATCACAGTAGGGCACTCGGCTGGCACGTTCTGCTTCTAAGATGACCTCTCCTTGTTAATCCAAGTTTGCAGAGCTAAAGGAGACAGTGAAACTGCAAAGCAGGTCTAGAGAGCCAAGGAGTTAAAAGACTCCTACAGAACAAGCAGGTACAAATACAGAAAAGTGAGAAGACAGCGTGTCATCGTTCAAGGTCAAGTCAAGCTAAGTCAATGGCATATAGGAGAATGGACTCTTGAAGCCATGACTCCTTCTCCCTATGAGTAAATGGCCATTTCAGGGCTTCTCATCATCCCTAAAAATAACTTAGTCTTTCAAACCAGAAGCTAAAGTGGTTTTTTTTTTTAAAGGATTTATCTGAGTCACAGTTCCCTCAAGAAAGTGAAAAATGCACCTGAGCTGAAAAACCCTGAAGTGACCCCACTAACGCTGGGCAGTGGGGGGAGGCTGTGGCCTCATTGGGCATCACACATCTGGGAGGTGGGAGTGCAGGCTTGGCAGCTGGGGGCTGGGGTGGGACCCAGGCTCTCCGCTCTCCCTGCAGAGCTGGGAAGACACGTGCAAGGCCAGAACCATGTCTGCAATGCGGGTAGGAGGCCTGGCTGCGACACCAGGCGGTCCGCGTGTTCCTGTTACACCAGGCTCGGTCTCGTACCACATTACAGACACTTTCAGAAAAACGTTCTCCTCCATGAAAAAGCAACACCCGTTTTTCCTTGGGAAGAACGGAACGTTATTCAGGTTTCCTTTACCTGGGGGGGCCACGCGGTCCTGGTACGTGGGCTGGAATTCGCTGATGGTAAGCAGCATCACTTGGATAGTTCCGATGAAGATACCAGCCAGGCAGCCATAAAATATCACGTAGAAGAGAAGGATCTTAACTGCAAGGAGTACACACAGAAACAGAAGGCTGTGATATGGTCAGTCACACACACAGAAAGAAAGGCTAACCTCGGAGATGAAGGGGCTTCCTGCCTGCCTTCCCCTCCAGCCCGTCTTCAGAGCTTCCTGTTCCGACACCGATGCAGAGTGGATCATACTCCTCCGCACAATGGAGTAAAAACAGAGATAGGCAGCCCTCCATTACTCTGTGTGTGTGTGTGTGTGTGTGTGTGTGCGCGCGCGTGTGTGTTGGGGGCAGGTAAGGGTAAGAGGAATGTTCTGCTAGAACCAAGATTATTTACAGGAAATAATTTTTCTGCCTAAATAAAAAACTGTGAAGATCACCAATAAAATCTAGGGCCGTGCGTGCGTGCTTATGCAATGCATTTCAAATATGACAATACACTCCCTTAGAGACACAGGTTTTCTTTCCTCACTTATCCCTTGACATTTCGATACTACAATCAGGCTCTGCTGCTTCTCCAAACATTCAAACGTCTGCAAGTTTTTATTGGGAAGGGGCAACAAATGTCAAGAAATTGCGTGAAGCCCTTCTGCTCTTTTCTGTCTCCCCACCTCTGACGTGTATTACGGACTAAGCACACTGTGTTTTCCTTCGGGGCACCAAACAAGGAGGGGGTAACGAAAGGAAATCCTATAGTAAAAAATGGCAAGCATATTTTTATTCCATATTCTGCCTGGACCCGGAAGCCTGACTGGCTGGACGAGCTGCATTTTCCTTTTCCCACAGCTAGCAGGGACAGCAGGACACGGCTGAGCTGGCTGCAACAGCAAAAACACAAAAAGCAAAACAGCACGAAGCCCACAGATGGGAACGAGGCTATCAGTTACTAGTTTACGAGGATTATCTCCCCGATTAGCCGCATAGTAACAGGCTGTACTAGGCATCGCCCGGCAGCCCCGTGCCAGCCAGCGACTCCCCATGAACGTGAGAATGGGAGCAAGTGAACCGGAAGGTTATGGGTCCGAAACAGGATGGAATGAAACAGCCTCCGGTTACTTCTAACAACCTCCTGATCTCAGGCGGTGAATGCTGGGGTCCTCAGTCAAGAGAACAGAACTAAAAGCATCACAGAAAAGAAGGGCAGGTGCCCGTGGCGGAGAGACGGAGGGACAGAGTGGGCACACTGTAGCAGGAGGTAGCCACATTGCCCTTGACCTGCATTTCAAAGCCCGGCTTTCCAATCAGCAAGCGCATGGTCCAGGAAAACCCATGCGAGTAAAATAAGCCAAATGTACATAAGACCAAAGTGCTTAATTGTTTTCCTTTTTTCTCCTCTATCAAAAAAAGGAAAAAGGCCAGACCACAAGCAAAAGGTAAGAAAAACGGAAAGACTGTTCCATGTCGAACCACAGCTGCCCAGCTCAATCACTGCCTCCCGGCAGGGCAAGGGTTAAGTGCTGCATTAGGTATCCAAGCAGCAGTAGGCAAATGGTAAGGCCGTGACGTCAAGAGATCTGGAAAATTTTCCAGTGAACGCTCCTAAGAGGTCCAGGAGCTGGTGTAACACGGTCAGCAAGGAGCTGTTGCAGCCGCTTCTTCTGTGGCCCCCCCACCTGGTCTTGGTGCTCTTAGCTTAACTACACTTGGCTCTTCCAACGACTGAGCATTTTTTTACTCATTCCCTGGACTCCAGACACCTAATTCTAACGACTTAAGGAGGTACAGAATCGTGGCTGCAATTGAAAATACAGAGCCCTGGAAAAATCGGTCCTCTCACAAGCACACTGATTAAGCTGACAAAGATAGAGCCTTTCCATTCTGTTCCCCAGCATACCCCGAGAGAAGGGAGGGATTCCTCCTCACTGTGCAACATCTCCCCCAGTTACAGCTGCGAGGTCACTTGGTTAGAGGAACGTGAACAGGCTGGCAGGGCCCATGTGGCGGGCTCACTAGCACACAGGTCAACAGGGCTGCCCCAAAAGAAAAGCTAGACGAATTGTACCGATTGGCCAGGGTGACCCAGAGGGTAAGTCTTAGGGGCATTTTCCCCATTAAGCAATGTGTCTTCTTCTTTAAGAAAAAAATACAAGTATCCTAGAGATTTTCCAGTTAGAAAAGAATAAGTACCCTTCAAAGGGTCACAGGCAAAAGGAAAGAATGGCATCTGGACCCAGCCCAGCGGTAAACATAATAAAAACCTTCCAATGCCCATATTAACTTAATAAAAAGGTAGAAACCGCAGGTGATTTGCATGCTGCCATTTCTCCAGCAGGTGACAGGCAAGGCTCCTGCGTCCATCTTGGTGAAAATCTACCTAGAAGCAAAGACCAGCCAAGGGCAACCTGCCCTCGTCCCAAGGGCATCCATGTTGGGCCCTTGATGGAAAGGGAGCATTTTGTCCATAGGACACAGCAAGTGCTGCCACTTTCTCTGCTACCGAGAGGGTCTGTCAGTTCTTACATCGCTAAAGAGACAAATAAACGCCAAAAACTGAATTTTTAGCCCGGCACCTACACCTTGGAAAACAGAAGCAAATACAAGGCAGGCACAGACACCAATCCAGTGTCTGCATTCATAAATCAGTGTCCGGGCACTTGCTCGATGTGGTATCAAGACACCAGTATTAATACACACGCGTGTGCATGCCCATTTTCCCTCAAACACGGGGAAGTGCTGCCCCGTTAAATGTCAGCTTAAAGAACAAGTCTGCCCATCCTGCCTTACCGTCTAAAGCAAATATTATTCTGGAGCTGGAATGAGGAAAGAAATCTATTTTATGAGAGGGGAAAACACTAGAGGGCAAATTTCACAATATGCCCGGAGTCCCCAGCAGCCCCTGACCCCATGACAAGGCTGGGATGGAACAGCCAGGGCTGGAGCCCCCACACTGGAGATAAGAGGGCCCATTCCGCAGTGCACCCCCCCTCCCTCCTTCCCCGCCTCGTTCAAGTTAAGAATTGCTAGATCGCCCTGGCAGGGAGCCGTTCACCCTACCTACACCCTGAGTTCTTCAGGTTTTCCCTTCTATGTTGAGAAAACAGTGAGCTATCTTTATGCCAGAGAAAATATGGCAATAGCCCCGCTGGAGAACACAGCCTCCTCCAAAATAAAATAAAATGAAATAAAAGATACAAGCTAAAAGCCATCACTTTAAAGACCTACATTTAACATGGCTCAGAATACCTATGGCTCAGAATACCTATGCCGCTTCCTTGTAATACCTTGGAATGCGGTTTCACCTTGACTAACCTTGAAGTGTGATGCATTATTAACCCTTTACTTTTCAATCAAGAGAGACCCATTACAGACTGCATTTTTTTTTCTTCTTTGCAAAAAACATACATCTAGCTTCTTCCGATTCAAAATGTCAGCCAAGCACTATTTCCCTGACTCATTCTCCGGTGACGGCCACAGATCCTCCCAATCAGGAACACCGCATCAGCCCCTAGCCAGCGCACCCTAAGTGGCTGCAGCAGTGGTGCAGGTGGTGGTGATGATGATATTGGGGAAGGTGGAGGCAACGATGCAGGAGGGGGGGGGGGGTCCCTTCTCTTTCTTCTGCAGTCACGACTCTTAGACATTTGCCTACAACTCTGCCCTTCAAAATGACCTTTAAAAAAATGTCACCCTTCCGGAGGAGGGAGGTGGAAAACAAGGTATCTAATTTTCAATGAGGGGAAAAAAAAAGTCCATCCAGCCAAGCAACAGGCTGCCCCAAATCTTACAAGGTGAGCTGAATCTACCTCGATGCCACTTATTTCTTACACCAGCCTTCCACGCTAATCAGCCCAAGCTACTGATTATGCATCTGAGATGAAAACATCCAGACTTCACCATGTTTCGGAGCTTCCTGGGCCACTTCTGGGCTTTCATGACTGCAGGGGAGGTCACTGGGGTAAAGTCTGGGCATAGCTAAGAAATACTGCAGTGTGGATGCGTTCTGCTCCCACCCCATGCCTTTTGAGGTGCATATTTAGACTAGAAAAGTGCTATAACACACGAGCTCGCCTGCATCCGATCCGATTACTATCGTGAGGTTCTCTCACAGCCTCAAATCTCAATTTTTAGGACTTGGGATAGAACTATAGGGAAAGCCAAAATCTAGTCTCCCAGAGCCTGACCATTCCCAAGAGGGAAGCTCGGATAGCTTGCAAATTACCCAGAAAAGACCGTGGCAATCCACAGAACCGTCTGCCCCGCACGCTCCCGCCCCCATCCTGGGGGCTCCGCATTCCGCACTGGATGACAAGCCCAGGCCCGCGCGACCGAAGCAGCGCCCGCCACCGACCCCGCTCCACCCTGGGCGGCGCGAGACCTGCGGAGAGGTCCGCAGAGCCTGCGCAGGGGTGCGCCTCCCGGGCCAGGGGAGGCACCGCAGCGGGGAGAGCTGCGGACCCCGTACTTACACCAGCTGCCGCCGGTCCTGCCCAAAAACTCCTTCTTCTCCGAGTTCCAGATGAATTTCTTCCAGCTGCCCTCCTCCTTGGCTTTTCCGCGGGCCATGGTGGCGGGTCAGCGGCTGCCGCGGCGGCTGAGGGTAGGTGAGTGCGGCGCGCGCCCAGGCGTCCTTCCCGGCTGCTGGTCGGCGCCGCCGGCTCTCCGCAGGCTGCACCCGCCGCTGCCGCTGCGGCTCTCCGAGTGCCAGACGCGCGCCGGAGGGGCAGAGGCAGGAGCCGGAGGAGGGGGAGGCGGCGGCGGGGGCGGAGGGAGGGGCCGCGCAGGCTGGGCGGCTCCGAGCCCCGCACCTATTGGTGGGCGCACTGCCTCTCACGGGCTCTCTTTGGTCCGCCACGCGCTCCTCTTGCCCTTGGGGGATCGGGGGCTCAGCGAAGCCGCTGCTGCCGCTCCCGCCGCCACTGGGGCCGCGTGCTCGGCCCCCGCCTCCTGTGACCTCTGCAGAGACGGCAGGGGGCAGGAGAAAGTCAGAGAGAAGGACAGACAAACGGACCGCGGAACGGCTTCCGCGCACCCGCCACGAGCCAAAAAATTGGCTCAGGGAGCGAGCCCTACCTTTACTATATACCGCGCCGGGGCGGCCCGGGGCCCCGCCCACTAGCGGCCCGGCCGGCCAATCGCGGGCGCCTAAGAGGCGGGGCCTAGGGCCCGAAGGGGCGGGCGCGGGGACCGCACAAAGGAGCCGCGGCTGCGAGTAGGGCGGGCTGGGGAGCAGGGGCGCGAGGGGCGGAGGGAACGAGACGAGCTCGCAGGCGGCCCTGCGCAGCCCCCTCCTCGCCCGCGAGTCCTCTTCTGCCTTAGTGAGGTGCGGGGCACCTGCGTCGCCCGGCGCCCCGCAGACGCCCGGGGACCCCGGTCCAAGCTGTTCTGATCCAGTCCCTCCCGCCCGCCTGCTCTCTGCCCCACGCTCCCGGTCTCCCTCCGCTGCTGGTCCACCCCTCGTAGGCCCTTGGAGGGGTGGAGGAAGGTCACTTGGGGACGCCTGAGAGTCGGGGACTCTCCCTGGCTCCTCCCCGTCCCTCCGCTCCTGCACCTGCCGCCCCCTGCACGCGCCTTGCCACTGCGGTTGCAGTTCCGGCCGGTCCCTCTGCCTTCCAGCCCAGCCCCAGCCCGCAAGCCCTGGCTCCCGACTGCCTGCTGCGCTCCCTGTGGGCGGCCTGAGCCGCCTCAAACAGGGCACTTGCCAGACCCAGCCGGGACGGCTGTCCATCGGCGGGTTGGAAGGGGTGAGAGGCCGACCGCTCGCCCCCAGTTTGTCTTCCCTCGGAAACCAGTCGCACTTCGCGGCGGCCTCACACCACTCTAGACCCGAGAGACAATATTTACACATGACCCAACCACTGAGGACTCTCCTCGGTGCCCAGCAGGTGGCTAGTATTCCCGCCGACATGCTTTCATGCCCCCTTGGGAGTACTGACCACTCCATTCTGCTGTAAAATCCCGGAGACACAAAGGAATTACTAAGACCCGGCACTAACGGCAGGGCGTGGAGGGCCAGTCCGCCTTCCCATCCCTTATTCCCTGTAGCTGAAAAGCCAAACTCCTTGGTTCCATCTCTCTCTTCTGAACCCCTGAGCAGCTTTACGCATCCCTCTCAAGGCGGTGACACAGCAGAAATCGGCAGGGGTGCCTCCGCAGTGTCTGCAGAGAAGCCCTGGAACCCATCCTGGGAAGGAGACTTCCCAGCCCCATATCACCCAGTAGAGGGACACTTGTCCGGGTCACCCTTCTGTCTCCAAGGTCAACCTTGCAGGTCTAAGGACAAGCTGGAACTGCTACGGAAGGAGCTCTTTCCCACGAATCCTTCTCAAGGCCCACCTATAAGACCTGCCAAAACCTGCAAATCCCTGAAATTTGGGGAAGCCGCCACCGATCCTCCCAGCCCCAAAGGGACTGCTACATGCAGGGCTCTGTCAAGGGCAACCCTGAGAACAGAGAAGAACTTGTTGAGAGAGGAAGCCACCCCCTGCTTTGCTCCTGCAGTATTTACATTGGAAAAGCCCCAAGTCTTGGGAGAACTGCAGAAAGAGGCTACACCTGCAGATATGATGCCCCTGGTCCCCGGCCCAGGAGAAGTCACCTCGTGGAGGGGTTTCCAGCAGGACAGATCACTGGGAAGGGCATGCATTTATGGAGTGCCCACTGCACGTAAGAGGGAGGAAAGCCTGTGGGCAGAATCCGCAAAAAAAAAAAAAAAAAAAAGGATGAGTGAGGGAAAAGGTAGCATGGGAAGAGACAAGGGGGTTAAGGGAGGGTGTGATGCCCTTGTGCATACTCACTCCTGCCTCTCACCCAATCCATCCTCCACCACGGGTTCTACTCCCCCCTCCCTATCTCCTCTTCTCTCTTCTCCAGTAGAAGCATTTGGTAAAACAGGATGTGAAGAAAGGCTCACAGTGACAGATTTTTAATTAGATCCCCCATTTCCTCTTTAAAAGGAGGTGCCCTACCTTAGCTTTCTAGGGCTGTGACAAATGCCAAGTAGACGGATTTCTGCATCTGGCAAGGATGAGCTTTCTCTCCTGTCCTTGACCTACTGTGTTCCTCTGGGGGAGACTCCCTCTTCAAATTTTAGCTGCCCCCATTTTGCTCATTCTTCCCCCTCTGCGTGTAGACCCCTCCTAGGTTCCAACAAGTCCTGAAGGGTGTGCCTACATGGCCAATGCAGCCTCCCATTTTCAACCAGCCTCCGTCAGGCTTCCTGCATATTTCCTAGGAACCTCCGGATTTCCACCCAAACTCGGTAGTGCAGCTAGAGAACATGACCTTAGCCCTGTGAGAGCCAGGTTCAGACTCCACCTGCCCGGCCAATCAGACCATCTAGATGTTTCACCCATCTAGCCACATCACCACCAAAGAGCCACCTGGTGACAAGCAAGACAGACCTGCATTCACACTGGCAGCTCCAGGGCTGGCTAGCTGTGTGACCTTGGGCAAGTCCCTTGTTCTCTCCAGGACTTTTCCTTCCGTTGTCAAATTGGAGTGACACGTTGTTGCAAGGATTAAATGGGAGATGTGGGAAAATGCTAAGCACAGTGCCTGATGCATAGCAAAAGCTATTAAGTAGGTAGCTTGATTATAATTAACTATTTCCATTTGACCTTGTGTAACCTTGGAGCTGTTGCTCTGACTTTGCCACCTTCCCACTCTGATATCCAGCCCCTACCAGGATGCCGAGTTCTCTCAGAAGGTCACCTTGACTATTTCTCTACCCTCCATGCCACCTTTCCCCCTTGCTTTCCAATGTGCTTCCTGCTCGGTGACCTCCTCTAACTCAAGTAATGAATAACTTGAGCACAGGATGTCCCTTTGGGCTGTGCTGGGCTGGGCTTGTGTTCCCAGGCCCCTTCTGTGAAGGGTGCTGTAGCAGCAGGCTGAAAGCGGAACCCGGTGTTGTTCCTTGGAGGGAGGGGTGCCTCTGGCAGGTGGAGTGTGTGGCTGGTCAGGGGGTGGAGGTGGGAGGTGTGGGCAGGGGAAACTGAGAAAGCTGTTCAGTGCATGCCTACGGAAGCCTGTTGTTTCTCTGCAGGAACAAGGAGGAAGGAATTCCTCAGCTCGTTTGAAAGGCTCAGGGCAAGGAGAACGCTTTTTTCATCTCTTTTTCTAGGAAAGAGCACTGGTTCTCAAGTATGTGGTTAGTTCGGCCCAAGGTTGGTGCTGGGCTTTGGGGTGGGCAGAGGGGAAGGAGAGAACAGGAAGTTAGGGACCTCTGTCCAAGTGAGGATGACAGGTTCTAACTCAGGAAACAACCAGATGCAGTTGTGGGAGAAGTAGAATGTCCCCTGGGGCTGAGGCAGGAGACCAAGGGGGAACACAGGACAGGGCAGTGGAAGCCGGCCAGTTAGAAGGGGCTTGGGGAGAGGTGACAGTGGAGGTTCACCTGCCTGCCAAAGAGAGGGTACAGGCTGCACGAGGGAGAGCTCGATCCAAAAAACAGACCCCCTCCCCAACAAGCTGTTGGCTCTGGGACCCCCAGGGTCCCAAAGTCGGCTGCTCTGCAGAAGGCCCCGAAGGCTGAGCCGCCCATGCCCACGTTGCCACACGTGCTCACGCACAGCGGGGCTCTGTTCAGCCAGCCCTGGAGTATTTTAAGTACCGAGTGGAGGGGGCCGAGGGTATGTGCTGCATGGTGACTCATCCTGGCAGCAGGAACTGTGTGCAGCGTGGAGGAAAACGGCTCAATGGCAGGCTCTGTTTGCAGTGGAGAGAGCAGCCGGAATGCGCTGCATTGCCTTGGAGGCCTGGGAGGGCTGGGGGAGAGGAACGTGCTTGGGACCGACAGGTCACAGTGGCAGGATGTGGGGGCACCCACCAGGGGTCTGGGCTGAGCGCCCTAACCATCCATCATCGAAGTCTGCGCCCTCCACAGGGTGTCATTCGGTGCTTCCCCATGGCCCCTGCCTCTTCAATAGAAAAATAAGTCATCCTCTGGAATGGCTCTGGCTTCTCTGAGAGAGCCTCAATGGGGATGTGTAGAAATATCCTCCTTTTTCCTTTAAAGTCATCATGGGGGCACCTGGGTGGCTCAGTTGGTTAAGCATCCGACTTCGGCTCAGGTCATGATCACAGTTCGTGAGTTCAGGCTCTGTGCTGACAGCTCAGAGCCTAGAGCCTGCTTCAGATTCTGTGTCTGCCTCTCGCTCTGCCCCTCCTCCGCTCATGATCTGTCTCTCAAAATATCCAAAAAAAAAAAAAAAAACCACACACACAAAAAATCAAGTCGTTCCAGCACTTTCCTGTTTCACTGGGTCTGGAATGGAATTCTTGTTCTGGGTGAGGACACAGTAGGACAATAAGGAAAAGACTTATTTTTTTTTTTTTTAAAGCAAGGCTAACTTGGTAAAATGGATTGCACCAGCCAGGAGTTGCCAGGCAGGAGAGGCAGGGACAGGTTACCTGTTTGTCACCTTGGTCACCAGGCCCTGACAAGTGGACTCCCAGAAGTTGCTTTCTGTTACACCGTATCCCTAACTTGTAAGTCAGGAAACATGCTGGGATTTCTCTCCACCACCCCCGTACGGTGTAGGGAGGTGACCAGAGTTGAGAGAAGCAGATGCATAGAGAATGATTTTTGTTTCCTTTGTTCTAGCAAGACCACAGAAGTGTTAGTTTCTGTGAGCACTGGGGACATGGGAGATGGCCGGACTGAAGGCCAGCCAGGCCACAATCTCTCATCAGCGGCAGCGCTTTCAGAACCGGCCTGTCTGCTCCTCTGTACTTCCCCGGGGCGGAGGGGGTAGTGAGAGGTCGAATTTTCCTTTTCCCTGAAAAAATGTCTGGTACCAACCAGTGCATGCTCTAAGCTTTAGAAAATAACATTTCTATCTAGAATTTTCCATCTGCTTTAAAAGTGACAAGTGGGCACTCCCCTGAGAGGCTAAGCTCCAAGGGGGGGTGGGGGGACGTCCCATGACAGCCTTCTGCTGTCAGAGAGGCATGGTTGTCTTGGCCTTGGGACAGGTGGAGAGGAGATGAGAATCTAGGGGGATTTCATGATCTCTTCCTTGCTGGACAACTTGGACTCTTCCAGAGATGAGAGGGAGGACCTATTTTACCATGTGCAGAGTTTTCAGCTTGGTTCTGCAGCCTTAGTTGAGGGCCTGGAGATAACGAGTAGTCATTGTGGATAAGCTCATTGTGCAGAGTGCCGCCGATAATGTCCGAGGTCCTCTGGTCTAAACCTTCATCTCCTAGGACAAGGTGGACCAGCCTCTAGTTGAGTATCCACACGGGCCGCATACCTGCTGCCCTGTGGCAGAACATTCTATTGTTGGGAAACCCTGAGCTGAGACAGAATTCCTTGTCACTTTGGTACAGTCCTGGCCGTCCCCTGGGGAGGGCACAGCACAAATCTGGTGCACCTGCAGTGTGCCTGCTCTACATGCATTGCAAACATCGCCGCTGCCTCCCTCATTTTTACCTTCCACAGAATAACCCCCCACCCCACCCTCTCTAGTCTTTGTATGAGACTTTTTTCTAGCACCCTCGCTGTACTGGCTCCCTTCCTCTGCACGGTTTTCCATTTGTGGATGTCCTGTTTTAGAGCAAGTGTCCTGGCCCCTCAGGAGTACCTAGTCCAGTGGAGATCATCTCTGTGTGTGATCCAGATACCATCATTTTTATCAATTACAGTCTTCCTAACACTATGGTTTTCTTGAACCCTGAAGCCAGATTTAAAAAAAAAAAAAAAAAGCTTCTGCATTTGCAAAAAAAAAAAAAAAAAAAAAAAATCCAGAGATACCTCCCTCCCCCTAAAATCTAGCTCCAGGAACATAGATGCACAAGGGGGCCACTGGTCCGTGGGCTCCGGGGTAAAATGCTTTAGACACTGGCCTTGACGGACCAGTGCTGATCTTTATTACAGTGCCCGCCCATCTCAGTGACTCTCTCTGCACTCTGCATGCCGCCTCTTCTTTCTCAGCACCCCTGGCGTTCACAGCTGTCCCCAACGCCCGGCTCTGGTCTGTGTGCAGGTCAGCTGGCTGAGGCTTCTGTGGTCCCTCATTCTCATGGTCTCACAGCTCCCATCCCATCCCGTTGCCAACGGATTTGCTTTGCCTTCCGTCTCCATCTGGGCCCAGAGTCAGGTTGGCCCTGATCCTATTTTCACAGGTCATAGGTTGTTGGGAAGCTCAGTATCAACCGTCTTGGACCAGCTTTCTCCCTCCCGCTTGGCTGGGATACAGAGAGGGTGGGAGTCGTGCCAGTTAAAAATGCCTGTCAAGCTGTCAGCTGGCAAGGGACAGACAGACATGCACTGAGACAGGTGGGCAGACAGGTAGGCAAAGAAATATGTAGAATGAAGAACTTCACACGCTCTATAAAATTTGCCAGCTTTTTGGGGCACCTGGGTGGCTCAGTCAGTTAAGCGTCTGACTTCAGCTCAGGTCATTATCTCATGGTACGTGGGTTCGATCCCCACGTCAGGCTCTGTGCTGACAGCTCAGAGCCTGGAGCCTGCTTCAGATTCTGTGTCTCCTTCTCTCTATGCCCCTCCCTGCCTCAAGCTCTGTCTCTCTCTGTCTCAAAAATAAATAAACATTAAAAAATTTTAAAATTTTTGCCAGCTTTTCTTCATCTGCGACACTATTCCTTTCTACACCATTCTGGAAATATTACATACTAACATGGCAAGTTTGTAGCCTTCAAACCACAGGTAAGAAATGGGGAAAAAAAAGAGGCTATTTTGCATTTATTTTACCTTAAGGAGGAGTTGAGAGGCAAGAAAATGCAAGAAAGAAGGAAGGAAGGTAGGAAGGAAGGAACTGAGGGAGGGAGGAGAGAAAGAAGAGAGATGGAGGGAAGGAGGGAGAGAGGGAGGAAGAGAAGGAAAGAAAGGATGAAAGGAAGGATGGAAGGAAGGAAGAGAGGGAGGGAGGGAGGAAGAAGGAGGGAAAGAAGGAAGAGAGAGAGATGGAGGGATGGAGGGAGAGAAGGAGGGAGGGAGGAAAAAATACATAAAGTGGATTATAATTTATACTCTTCTTGACACTGGGTAATGAGAGGATTTTATTAAGCAAATGAGAGGATTCCTCTAAGCAAACTGGCTATTTTCAGTGTCTGTATCCCAACTAGCTAACAACATCTTTTTTTTTTTTTTTTTTGCTTTAATAAGTGGTAATGGTCTTTCGTACCTACAATCTACATGGCCTTGCACCTAACGAGGGTGCCTGGAGGGCAGGCCCCTTTACCAAAATTTAGGACATGCATCCTGAGTACCAGGTGGTCTCCTGTGCAGTCACATGGAATGACACGACCCACCAGGGTCCTCAACTTCTTGGTTCTAAATATCATTGCTGTACCCAAGGACATACATGAGTAGAATGAGGGGGAGACCAGGGTCACTGAGCTCCAGCTTCAACAAGAGCTCTTGCTCCATGTAAACCTTCGGGCATGATGTTAGAAGCTACACTGATGCGTAATAACTGCATTTATCAAACGCTCTAAGTCCGACTCTATGCCAGGTATTTAATATGGATTACCTTTTGTTTGTTTTCTACTTTATATTACCTTTTTAACAACCTAATGAGGTAAGTCCTTGTAATGGTTGATGTTACATGTCTGATTAGGCAAAGCGATGCCCCAATGTTTGGTAAGACATGGTTCTGGATGTGTCTGGGAGGGTGTCTCTGGAAGGAATTAGCATCTGACTCTGGAGACTGAGTAAAGAGGAAAGCTCTCATCAGTGTGGGTGAGTGTCATCCTATCCCCCAGGGACAATCCATTGAATAGAACACAAGGGCAAATTCTCTTACATTCTCTGCCTGAGGTGAGACATGCGTCTTCTTCTGCCCTTGGACATTGGCCCTCCTGTTTCTTGGGCTTTCTGATTAGACCAACACCATCAGCCTCCTGATTCCCAGGCCTTGGACTAAATTATCCAACTGGCTTTCCCAGGTGGCAGGTCATGGGACTTCTTGGTGTCCATAATAGAAGAAGCGGCTTCTTCTCCCCTGTGGGGACAGCCTTCTTGGACTTCTTGGTGACAATCCCTGTAATAAAGCTCCTCCTCTCTCTCCTACCTTTATCTATCTGCCTATCTATTGAATCCTATTGGTTCTCTGTCTCTGAAGAACCTGACGAATACAGCCTTATTACTGTTATCTTCATTCATAAAATTCAAAACTACATCATATACAGATTAAAGCCCTAAGGCTGGCAAAGAAGGAAGGCCACATTCAGATCCAGGCAGCCTGGCTCCAGAACCCATGCTCAACACCACCAGACCCGCCTCTTTCGTGGGAAGATGGGTACACGTAGAAAGTGCTAGAAGAGCTCATGGCATCTAATGGGTGCAACTACGTAAAGGCTCTTTGTTTTATATGTTAAAAGCGTCCTATGATAATGTAAGTCTTCACTGGGTCACAATATAAAGGAGCCTGTCTTGGATCCATGTACTTATCCATCAATCACTCATTGATTGCCTACTGTATGAATCTTGTGTGTATCCATTGTCTTAGGACCCGAAGGAGTTACAAAAGACATAGAAGAAAGGGCCCTTTGGCAGCAATCGTAAGGCAAGATACACAGGAATGAGTGAACAACAATGCAAAGCAGTGAATGATCGTATTTCACAATGAGTACCACAAACAAGAGATACAGGGAGAATTTAGCAAGGAGAGATAGCCCTTCAGGGGGTGGGCCCTGAACAGGATTTCAATAGCCCCACGCAAAGGAGCAAAGTGGAAGGAACATTTGCTTCTTGTGACCAAACAGCTTCTTCTTGCCTGTGGGGACAGCCTGAAATCTGCCCAGGGTACTGGGAGAGCACAGGGAGCAGGATCCAACCCCTGTGGAGAGCCAGGAGGGCTTCCTGTAGGTGGAGACTGCTGGACAGAGGAGTTGGCAGAGGGGGAAAGAAAGAGGAGGGCTCAGCAGGGGGCGAGGGGATTTTGTGCAAAGGCCAAGAAAGGTGGGCTCCAGTTAGGGCAGGTTGAGGGGGCACCTTTGACTGTGATAAAGACATTTGCCTAGAGAGGCAATGCACCTGAAAGGTACAGGGTTTAATCTGCCCTTTCCAAAGGAGGAATGAGACTGAAGCAGATCACAACTCTCCAGAGGGCTGTGACGTCATCCCAAACACCCCCACATTCATACCCACCAGATGAAACCAGATCTGCCCCCAGCCTCGTCTCCACTGCTGGCTCCCTGAATGGGACAGGATGCCCAGCCCCCAAGCTGTTGTGCGTAGGTTTGCAAGTTCCTTGGGAGGCTCCCAGGTGTCATCTGAGACTGTCCCTCGTCCTGAGTAAGCATAGGACAGGGAGAGAGGGAAGAAAAAGGCAGCCACTCCGGGTGGTAGGTGCTAGACTTAATAAGCAAGAGAGCTTCTATATGATTTGTGTTGGGCAGCAAGGGTGGGTCCCCACACCTACCCGCCACATCCTAAGTCTCTCTAGAGACGTTAGCTGAGCTCAGTCACATGTACTGAGCTGGTGTCCTCAGCAACACAGCACTGTCTCAAGGCTGTGTCCTTGCAGCAGACTCTGGGAGTGGGACAGGCATGTGGAACCCACGTTGCAAGGACTGGGGAGGAGGTGAGGAGCCCTCCAGTGCTGGGGCGCTGCTCACAGGTCAGCCAGCAGTCACATCTTCTCAGTGACCTCCTCCAACACTGCAGCCAAAAGGCAGCACAAACCTAACTGTAGGGCACCTTTGCCTTAAAAAAGAGCATCCTTCTCCCCTTTGTCTCTCTCAGGGCTTCTGCATAATATTTGCTTAAGAGAAATTGGCCAAAACCATAAGAGACTCTTAAATACAGAGGACAGATTGGGCTCCTGGGTGGCTCAGTCAGTTGGGTGTCTGACTTCAGTTCAGGTCATGATCTCACCGTCTGTCAGTTCAAGCCCCGTGTCAGGCCCTGTGCTGACAGCTCAGAGCCTGGAGCCTGCTTTGAATTCTGTGTCTCCCTCTCTCTCTGACCCTCCCCCGCTAGCGCTCTGTCTGTCTCTCTCTCTCAAAAATAAAATTTTAAAAATTAAAAAATAAAAAATAGAACAGATTGGGGGTTGCTGGAGGGGGGGGGATAGGCTCAATGGGTGACAGGCATTAGGGAGAGCACTTGCTGGGATGAGCACCGGGGGTCTGTCATAGGTAAGTGATAAGTCACTGGCTTCTACTCCTGAAACAAAGACTATACCTTATGTTAACTAACTTGAATTTAAATAAATAAGTTCAAAAAGAAAACAAAGAGAGAGAATTTGGCCAAATCCAGAAAGTGGCTTCTCTTTACATACAGGGCAAGTTTTCAAATGAGGTCAGATTTAGACTGAAGAAAGCCAGACAATAGTCTCATAGAATATTTGACACCTACTGATACTCTCAGTTTTGTAGTTTTCACACACATCTGGCCATGGAAGTGCCCTTCCATGAAGGCAGTTATTCTCCCCATTGGAGCATAGGGTGACAGGAGTGGGGGGGTTCTGCCCCCACCCCTCCAGTTGGAAACTGAGCACTTTCCCCACCACACACACCCTAGTCTTCTATGTTGGTTTTGTTCTAAGGCTCCTTCAGCTCAATCGCTTAACTGCAAGTTGATTAAACATCTTTCTGGAATTTGCTGGGGGGACCTAAGTTTCATGTTATCAGGGCCTTGGAGAAATGTGTCTTCAGGTTCCAACACTATCTAGAGCCTTGAAATAACCTGTTGGCAAGATGAAAACTCTTCATCCTACTAATAATTTTCTTTGACCTGCAGGGTGGGCATGGGGGTTGGGTGAAGCCGAGTGAGTCTGGTCTTAGAAACTCTTGGGTTTGTGGGAGATCCTGGAGGCTGTTTTCTGGATGAGGAAGTGCACGACCAGCTAGGGAGACTGGCTGGTGAGCCTGTGGCTGGGCTGGCTTCAGACGGAAGCCTAGGGCCCCCAGCCCACGTTCATTTCCCATCTTATGATCCCATCCTCGGTTGACCAGAAGAAGCAGCCACACATGAAAATGGAGAATATTGTTACCTACCTTTGAGGGACCCCCCCCCCAAGAAGAAATTGCACTGATCTTCCATTAAAAAATAAAAAAAAGAAAGGAAGTGATGGTTTTATCAGTGAAACGTCACATTAGATGTAGCAGAAACCCAAAGTTAACTATGGCTTCAACAACATGGGATTTATTTCCCTCTTCCTTATGAGTCTGGAGGAAGGGGGTCCAGGACTGGGACAGTGGCTTTCTCCCATATGTCCTCAGGGAGCCAGGCCCTGTCCCACTCACCATTTTCCCATCCTTCCCGTGTGGCCCTTGCTGTCATGGCCCAAGGCAATGCCTAGGACATCAGTCATCCTGGCCAGGCTGGAAGAGAAATAAAAAAAAAAAAAGGAAAGGCACAAATGCCAACTGCCTTTTATGGAAACATCCATCCTAGAAACCCTCTGCCCTCATCTTATTGGTCAGAACTTGGCCTGAAGGCAACACATTTATGAGGCTGAGAAATCTACCCCTTATCTTGGACACCATGTGCCCAACTAAAAGTGAGAGGGTCTATCTCTCTCTGCCATAACGATACAGGGAAATTTGATACATGATTCGTTCTTTTGAGGTCCTATTGTCCAGGCCTTTTTCAAAATACAAATGCTTGAGAGGGGTCCCCTTATCTAACATTTGATTGGTCAAGGAAAGCATCAGAGTTCTTTTTTTTTGTCGTAAGAAAGACAAGTCATTGTGAAAGAAAGTCATCAGAAAAGTCCAGCCCACTGGGGTCAGAGACATTGGCTCTGGAAGGAGCAGGGGAGCTGAGCTGGAAAAGGTCTCGAAAAGAGTATGCAGAAAACAGATGCATCTGGTGCCATGGTCACAGTGTGTGGCCCTGCCCTGCTGGCAGGGCTGGCTCTGCTGCCCCTCTACCCACCACCTCGCTCTACTTCCGGTGGCAACAGTAGACTCAATCTCGGCCAGCCTCTCTTGTGGGATTTAGCCAGCTGTTGCTTTATCTTAGTAGGGACTGTGGTGGCAGAGGGTGTGATTTTACCCAGGCCCGCACGCCAACTGCCTGGCCAGTTTTAACTGATCTTAGAGCAGCTCACATTTAGCTGTAAGGAAGAGCTACTTTTTGCAAATCTGTCATTCTTCGGTTTCATCAGAGTTCCAGAAGTACAGGACCTTAGAGTTTGGAAGTGTGATTGGGGTTGGCCAACACTGGATGACATACTGAGTCCTCTGGGTAGATTCTGGAAGGTCCTCAGACTCTCCAAGCTCCCTTTCTGGCCACAGGGTCTTGATATGTACTATTCCCTCTGTGTCTGGAACGTTCGTCTCTCCCTTCTTGGCCGGATGACCTACTGAGCCTCTAGAAGAAGACTTTCCTGATGTCTGCGACTAGGGAAGTGTCTCAGCCACAGATTCTCACAGCCCTGTGTGTCTCCTTCATGTCTTTGTTCATGTGTCTCTTCTTCATGCCTTTTCGTAGCTCTACATTGATTCGTGAGATTATTTATTTAGACCTTAATTTCATGAGAACAGTAAAGTGAGGCATAAATTAAATTAAATGAAATTTACACTCAGTAAATTTATCGGAGTTATGAGGCCCGCCCCCACCAGCACATTTGTCTTTAACCTTGCTGAACTACACAGAAGTTCACAGTATGTTGACCCTGAACCCTCTGCATCCGATTCATCGGGTTAGGTCCTTTTAAGTGCAATGTTTTGGGATTTATCCCAGCCCTACTCAATCAATTTCTGGGTAGGGCCTAAGAAGGTCCACGTGAACAAGCTTCCCAGCTAATTGCCAAGCACCAAAAGGTTTGGGAAGCCCCTCTGGGGAAATATCACAGTGTGAGTGTTAGAAAGACCCCCAGGCACATAGGAATGCACCTCTGGGGTAAGACTCTTGTATTCAAGAACTATCTCAGTATGCTCAAATTTGGAGAAGAAGCCTACAAGACAATTGGGAGACAGTCATTAATTGAGCTTAAGTAGTCAAAGTCAGAGGGAAATAAAACAATGAGCGTTCACAATGGTACCTTTGACGGGAGGGTTTTAAGGAGTACAGGAAGGCTTGATTGTTGGTGGTAAGGTGTTATCTCCCTCTCCCCCCAGCCCTCCATTCCCAGGTGAAGGGGGTGACTTCACTTCCTGGCTGGGCCTTCTCAATCAGGACGGAGAACTCCATGCCACCTGGGTCTGATTTCAAGCCTCCAAACTTAATATGGCATATATTCAGGGGCGCCTGGGTGGCTCAGTCAGTTAAGCATCCGGCTTCAGCTCAGGTCATGATTTCACGGTTCGTGGATTCGAGCCCCGCATCAGGCTCCGTGTGACAGCTAGCTCGGAGCCTAGAGCCTGCTTTGTATTCTGTGTCTCCCTCTCTCTCTGACCCTCTCCTGCTCATGATGTCTCTCTCTCTCTCTCAAAAATAAATAAAACATTAAAAAAAATAAAGATCTCCAAATCTGTGAGCTGATACACTTAAACCCTTGTTTTCTTTCTAAAAATCTGGAGTATAATACTGTGCCCTGAAGTTGACCATGCACTTGGTCAGTCACACTCACTGAGATGCAAACATGCAATTCAACCAATGACGAGAAAGCCCTTCAAGCAAGAGTACTACTGAGTATTTTTTTGTTGCTCTTTCTTGCCCTTTCAGCTGCTCTTTTTACTTCACAGATTTCCTCTTCCTCTTTTAAATTCTCTTCTCTCTCCATCCTTGATAGTAGGTTCATATATTTTTTTAAGGTTCCTAGATTCCTTACCTTCCAAAGAATTTTTCCTTCCTCCCATTGCCCCAAGACCCATGTCCTTTATTTAAAAAAAACTTTTATGTTTATTTATTATTGAGACAGAAACAGAGCATGGGTAGGGGAGGGGCAGAGAAAGAGGGAGACACAGAATCCGAAGCAGGCTCCAGGCCCCCAGCTGCCAGCACAGAGCCCCACGCAGGGCTCGAACCCACAAACCACAAGATCATGACCTGAGCTGAAGTCTGATGCTCAACCTACTGAGCCACCTGGGCACTCCCCCCCCCCCCATGTCCTTTTTAAAGTATTTATCCAATATCTTGGATGATCACTTTCATTTCTCTTAAAAAAATAAATAATTATAGGGGCACTTAGTTGGCTCAGTTGGTTAAGTGACCAACTTCAGCTCAGTTCATAATCTTGTGATCCATGACTTCAAAACCCACATCGGGCTCTGTGCTGAGCTCAGAATCTGGAGCCTGATTTGGATTCTGTGTCTCCCTCTCTCTGCCCCTCCCCTGCTCATGGTCTGTCTCTCAAAAATGAATAAACATTAAAAAAAATCATTAGATTCTCTCACCAAATATCCAAATCCTACATATGTATTTTATTAGATTTTTTAAATCTCTTTTGAAAGGAATCTCTACAGTAAACATGGGGCTTGTACTCACAATCCTGAGATCAAGTGTTGCATACCCTACCAACCAAGCCAGCCAGGTGCCCCCAATAGCTCCACTAACAAGAAACAAAACAAACCAATGAAAACCAACACAACCTGATATATGAGTTGAGACCATGAATAAAGATAAGAAGTTCAATCCATAAAACATATGACAAAAATTACTGTCCCAAAGAGGATCCCCAGTGTAATAGCTGGAGGACGGCCGGGAAGAAGTCACTATGCTTGCATTATAAACTCTTGAGAGCGGATACACCATCTTGCCTCGATTTCTCCACAGTTTCCAGCCAATGCCTGGCTCACAGAGGTTTCAAGAAATACTAATTGAATAACAGATCAGAGGAAGGAAGGGACTCCTTCCTAGTTTAAATGTCATGTTGGTGTTCACTTCTGAACCCCAAAAAGTGGCCTAGCAGTACCATATCTGGCCACATGATGCAGGCAGCGGGCTGTGGTCAAGAGCTAGGAAAACAGTCTCCTCCTGTGGCCAGTGGTCCTCCTGCCCCAGCCCTTGGGAACTCGTGAAGGCTCCCAGGACTTTGGGGATCTTTCCAGATTCCCTTTGTAGTGTTAGCCAAATACATTTCATTGTAGCATGATGTAAAGTACACAGGTTGTGAAGACACAGCTGCTTTGTGATTACTTAACTACATGAGGCTCCACTTTCTCATCCTGAAAATGGGAATAATGATACCTATGTTTTACTGTCTTCGTGGGAGTTCGAGATAATGAATGTTAAGAGCTTAGAACGTCATAGAAATTCAATAAATGGTAGCATGCCCCACTTGAATGTAAGCACCACAGTCTGCTTTGCCACTGCTGGCTCCCAGGGCCTGAAACAGAAGCAGCACTTAATAAAGGATGCATTTGTTTACTTACCCGTCACTGACTAGAAAGGCAACCCTGTCTTTGGTGAGTTTTTGTTGTTTATTTTTGTTTTTTGAGAGAGAGAGAGCACGAGCAGGGAAGGGGCAGAGGCAGAGGCAGACAACCCCAAGCAGGGGAAGCCCAAGCAGGGCTGGATCCCACAACCCTGTGATCATGACCCAAGCAGAAACCCAGAGTCAGATGCTCAACTGACTGAGCCACAGAGGTGCCCCATCCTTGTCTTTTGAAACACTATGATGGCAGGTGCTTAATGTTTCTAGCAGCATCTGGCTTTGGGATTTTGGGTCCTATGCTAGTGACACTTGTATTCTTGCTATACCACATGGGGGACAGTAGACAGATACTGTGTCTGCGCGGATCTCCGAATGTGATCTCCCAGCCAGCAGCATCAGTGTCATCTGGGAACGCATCAGACCTAAAAATTCTCAGGCCCCACCACAGACCTGCAGAATGAGCTGTTCTGGAATGAAAGCCAGTAACCTGCGTGAACAAATCCTTCGCTGACTGTGACGCGCGCTGACACCTGAGGCCCAGCCTCGCTGGGAAGTGCACAGCCCTCCTGTGCTGTGACTACCTACCAATGACCTGCCCCCCCTCCCCCATGCCTCACAACAGGTGACTTGCACCTGGAAAGCCTAGTCCACTAGAGAGGTTAGAATACAATGCGAATCCTCCAGTGGAGAACTTTCAGTAACCAAACCGAGCGGCAGGTGGTGAGTTCATGTACCTATTCAGCTCACTGGCCTCCCTGGTGGATGTGCTGCCCACACTGCCATATCCATCATGATGCCCATTATGGATATGTGTTTGGGTCCCCCCCAAATTCATATGATGAGGCCCCACCCCCACCCCCCAGTGTGATGGTATTAGCAGGTTGCATCTTGGGGAGATGAATGAGGTTAGATGAGGTCGTGAGGGTGAACACACCAGGGGGCTCTTGCTCAGCCACATGGAGACACAACACAACCACAAGCTGGGGAGAGGGCCCTCCCCTACTCCCTGCCATGCTGGCACCCTGATCTCAGACATCCCGCTTCCGGGACTGTGAGCAACTAAATGGCTGTTGTGTCCACCACCCAGTCCATGGTACTTGTGATGGCAGCCCGAGCTTATTAGGACCACGTCCTCTCACCCAGCTGAGGAAGAGCAGACCAGGGCGGCATCGAGTCAAGGAGGCTCCACCTATAGCGAGCCCTCAGTTCTTGTGTTCAAAATGATGCAAGCCAAGCCACTCTCAGAGACCCAAAAATAAAGCGGAAAAAGACCCAAAAAAGGAGCAGTAGTTCCTTCTGTAACAGCCTGGAGATGAATGATCCAGGCTGGCAAGGTGGTTCTGCTGCCCCATAGTTTTCCAGGGACCCCTGTTCCTCCATCAAGTCATTCTGGCATTCTCTGCAGTGTTGTCCTTCTTTGCCTGACTATGGCTGAGTCAACACCATGTACAGACATGGTATTAGACATCCCATCTTGCTGAGAGGGGAAAATCCAGGACAGGCGGTTTGACTTTAAGACAACGCGATGCCAGATTTATACATCTCACTTCCATTTATACCCGGCCACCCGCGTTGTCATACCCAGCTGCGAGGCGGGCTGGGAACCGCAGCCGTCAAGTGTGGCCATGTGCACACACAGCACAGAGGAAGAGGGAGGAGGAGGAGGAGAAAAAGGAGGAAGAGGAGGAGGAGGAAGGAGCAGTAGGAGGAAGGAGAAGGAGGAATGAAGGAGGAGAGAGAAGGAGAAGGAGGAGAGAGAAGGAGAAGGAGAAGGAAGGAGGGGGAGGAGGAGGAGGAGGAGAGAGAAGGAGAGAGCATAGCGATCAGCGGTGGGCTCAGAGCAAGCACCAAACCCAGGCATGGTCGCCAAGTTGCGACCACACCAACGGCCTAAGGTGAGATGAGATGAAATTGGCCCATGTAGCAGCCACCAGCCTCCACGGAGAGCCCTGAGCCCAGGCAAGACCGTGATTTCCAGGGCCTGTGTGCCACGTTCTGCAGTGCAGTGACTGGGGGGCTCCTTACATGCGAACCTCCAGGAAGCAGGGACTTTTAGGCCCATTTGGCTGTTAGCCTTGGTTTATTAGGGGCTTTTGTCGCTCTTTACAAAGAACACGGGAGCATCTCTCTATGTTCATTTCAGAGTAACCGTCTGGGGAGAGAATTGCCTCCCCCCAACTTAGTTTTACTCTCTCACTTAGAATGACTGATGGGTCTGAGGACTAAGGGCTTCCTCTTCCTGGAAAAACAGGTGGAACTTTTGGGTCTCTCCTCTCTCAACCGAGTTTCCTTCTTCCCCTGCCTTTAAGGGGACTGCTCCCCTGCTGTGCACCTGTCTGGATCCAATGAGGCACCAGGAATGTACAGCAGAGTGTCCATGTGGGGTTATCATAAGCATGGGAATCAGGAGAAACCCTCAATGAGATTTCACACATTTGAAGCTGAATACTTATTCAGTCATAGACTCAATCAGCTCAACACCTGTCTTTCGTATTAACTACCCAGGTTTTCCTGGCTCTGTCTCCAGGTAGTTGCCCTTCCTCCCTTCCGTGGGCCGTATTTCTCAGAGACGTAAGTGGGGGGGGGGGCATTACAGTCCACTAACTTCTGTTCCTGGCAGGCTTTACAAAAAGAATGGAGAGGGGAGGGGTGGGGATAGGCTCAGCAGTAGATGAAGGGACAATATGTGCCAGGCACCGCTAGAAGCTTTCAGTCCTCAAAGAACCTGGACAGGAATATTTCAACCAACAAGAAAAATCGAGGCGTCAAAAGATTAATTTGCTCAGATCATTGCTAACTAATAATGGTGAAGGCAGAATCTGAATAAGATTTGTCTGTGGTTGTTTTTTAATTTTTTTTTTTTTACATTTACTTATTTTTGAGAGACAGAGAGACAGAATGTGAGCAGGGGAGGGGCAGAGGGAGAGAGAAACACCGAATTGGAAGCAGGCTCCAGGCTCCGAGCTGTCAGCACAGAGCCTGATGCGGGGCTTTAATTCGTGAACTGCGAGATTATGACCTGAGCCGACGTGGGACGCCCAACCAACTGAGCCACCCTGGTGCCCCCCCCATACAGAGTGATTTTAATTTCATTTTGCTATTGCACTCGACTTAAATTTCTTAAAGGTAGGCCCCTTGTCTTTGAATCCTCAGATGTTAGAACTGAAAGGGACTTTAGACATTGTAAAGATAATCTCTTTCTGTTTCCTTGACAGGCCTGGCCGTGTCTTATATACAGCAGGAGCTTGTTCACTAGCAGTTGAACAAATGGTGAATGTCTTCATATGCTCTGTAATCTGACCTCACCTCCACACCCACGTGCCCAAGGACACAGAACAATCTGAACCTCTGACCATGTTTTATGCAATCATTAATTGCTCCCAGTGGAGTTTTGTTGTTTTATGAGCTTTTTCCTCCTGAAATGACCTTTACTACAGCTTAAGTGTAGCTTACGAGAGGAATCCAGTGTCCCCAAGCCATTTGTGGAAACTGTTCGGTTCTCTGTGACTGCACCAAGGCCCACGGTAGCAACCAAAGCAGCGTTTGGTAACACCGTGAAACTGACTCTGTTTATTTCATCAACTTGAGCTGTTTCTCCAGCAGTGCTGGGAACTGGACCGCCAACCCCACCTCTGGCCCCGGGTCTGTGGGTGCGCAGCCCACGTAGCCACTGTAGTCTGCTGGGGGCCCCTCTGGAAATTCTTAGTTTCAAACGAGCATCTCTGCACTTGCAGTTTGCGGCGGACTCCGTACATGATGTGACTGCCCTGCTTGGCTCCCTGGGTGCTCCTGCGTGTTTTTTCTCTCCCACACAGAGCTCCCGACCCCCCTTCTCAAGGGCAGGACTACCTGCCCCATCTGGGTGGGATCTGAAATCTATCTGGCCTTTAGACTAAACTCGTCAATGCATTATTCAAAATAGTCTGCTTTCTTCATGCATGTTGCCAAAGTAGTGGAGTGGAATGAACATGTGTTAATCATTGACTGGTCCCAGCCACTAGGCTGTCTGCTTACATACTTATTTCTTTGAACCATCACCTCAAACCCATGAGATAAGGGCTGCTATTCTAATTTTACAGACAGGAGTCGTGAGGCTCAGGGGGTTTAGCAAGTGGCAGGGCCCTTGCGCTGAATTCTTTGATTTGTTTGACTTCATAACTCATTCTGATTTCCTTGCCTTTGCTCATCAGAGGCCTGGAAAACTTCCCTTGAGCTCATAGCTTTGCCTCCAAACACTAATGACTTTTCCCACGGCTTTCACTCCTTGCTTTTTGCACAGGACCTTTTGCAGTCATTTGGTTAACAATTTGGACATATTACTCTCCTGTATCAGGCTTTGAGCCATAAAGCAACTTTCTCAAGGACTGGCCATGAAATCAGAACTGAAGTAGCATCATTGTCTCACTGATCAGGATGGGGTTGGGGGGCAGAAAGCAAATGCTGGGAGCTGCGTCCAAGCCAACACTTGATGCATATGTCTTATCCAAGCGGCATGTTCAGCTGAGTAACAGAAGATGGCAGCCACGTGCTCATCTTTCTTCACAAACCTCTGTCCAGACCCTGCTATGTGCCAGGCACTGTACTAGGCCTTGCAAAGGCCATAATGAAAAAGTCACTGTTCCTGCTTTCCAGACGGCCACAGACTGGCAGAAAGGTGCTGACTTTGAACCTCAACATTTTGCTAGCCATGGTTCTGAAGTTGAGGACTCAGGAGTCAGAGCAAATTTAGGAAATTGTGGTCATGTTTTTTTCTGAAGCTCATTGGAATTCTTGCTTGCCTGAACCTTGTTATAGATTAGGGTCCTTGGTGGGGTGGCGCACCTATACCTGCCATCATTGGCATTGTTGGATCAATAGCTGACTCTGACCAATTTTGCACAATCCTCCATCTTAGCAAATAGAAGTACAGTTTTTCTATTAATGTATTTTTATTTATTTATTTTTGAGAGACAGAGAGAGATAGCGTGAGCAGGGGAGGGTCAGAGAGAGAGGGAGATACAGAATCTGAAGGAGGCTGCAGGCTATGAGCTAGCTGTCAGCACAGAGCCTGACGTAGGGCTCGAACCCACAAACTGAGATCATGACCTGAGCTGAAGCTGGATGCTTAACCCACTGAGCCACCCAGGTGCCCCAAAGTATAGTTTTTCAAGATTGACATGAAAATTGACATGATGTGTCCCCATCCCCTGCCTGGCTGCAGTGCTTTGTAAAATCATTGATTGTTTAACACCCTCAAGAAGCCAGTAAAGCAAGAAGGCCAGAATTATGTCCAGCAAACACAGGAATGGAGCAGAGTTCTCTGTGAGTGTTTCCATGGTAACAGTGATAACAGCTTATATTTATAGACCTTCTATCTCCAAGGAGCTCAGAGCACTTCACAGACACACTATCTTCTACAGAAGAGAGAGAGAAGGACAGAGGGACAGAAAGAGGGAGGAAGGGAGAATAAGAGAGAGAAGGAGGAGGAGGAGAAGGAAGGAAGGAAGAAAGGGAGGGAGGGAGGGAGGGAAGGAAGTTGGCAGGGAGGGAGAGAGGGTGGGAGAACATGAGCAGGAGAGGACAGAGGAGGGACATAAGGACATGACGTGCTGTTATACACATCTCGCAGATGGCGCAGAATGGGGAACTCAGTGACCCTAGGTGGCATGGTGAACCAGCAGCAGATGGTAGACTGGATGGACCTAGTGGCTCATAGAAAACTCCTGGAGCCCTCGCTGCTGGCCCAGGGCGGATGCTAGGGCTGAGCTCCCGAGTCCTAGTCATCTAGCTCTGCTCAGTGTCATCTGGTGATCAGATAACTCCAGGGACATCAAAGGCAGTTTGGCTCAACTACTGTTGACATGAAACACAGGGACGATTCTTCTATGGGGATTTGAAGATAATGTGCAGAGTTCTTATAGCCAGATATCCACCAGCCAATCCCAGATGGTATTCCCAGGGGCAAGAGACTTCGATTTTCTGATAACCTCAGACAAAAGGAACACACATACAGGTCTATACACGCTGATGGAAATGGTTCTTTAGTCCCATTTCACAGTGCCCAGGGGACCTTTGGAGGGAAAGCATCTTAAACCATCCACCCTAAGACACACATCTGTTCCATTAGAACTGAGAGGTGGGATAGATTTATCTGAAGTATGCTATAGCCTAGGAAATTGAAAATGGGTTTTATGAATCCCCGATCTGCCATTTTTTTTTCTTTTTCTTTTTTTTTTTTTTTTGGTTGTTCATAAAACATGTTGTATGGGTAAAGTCACAGCCTCTGTAGGGGTGTAAACTCTGAGGTGGGTCACAATGATCTCTAACTCCTTCATCCTGGAGCCATTTATGTCCTCATTCTTTTTTAGTCAGAGTTTACCAACCCTGGTCCCCACTTCTTACCCTCCTAGACCTTCTGCTGAACCAATGTCCTCACTCCCCTTCTGGTCTTTAGAAAATAAAATCTATTTTCTCTTTTAAGAAGATCTGTGATCTGCAGAGGGTTCAGCCAACACTTGGCATCCCTGGGAGATAAGGTCCAATCCCGGCAGGTCTTCAGGGTCCTTCATGAACCATGGTGCTGGCTCCTGCAGCCCAGGACCCAGGCGTCTGCAAAAGATGCACTTCTTATTCACTTTCAGCCTGATCAAGCTTCAGGGCCCCTTGGATTAAGGGGTTGTAGTTTGGTAATTCGAGTGGTTGAGCCTCAGGAAATTTTAAAATGTTTGATTTACGGGGGTGCCTGGGTGGCTCATTCGGTTAAGGGCTGACTCTTGGTTTTGGCTCAGGTCACCATCTCACGGTTTGGGAGTTCGAGCCCGCATCGGGCTTTGCACAGACAGCACAGAGCCTGCTTGGGGTTTCTCTCTCCCCCTCTTTGCCCCTTCTCTGCTCATGCTCTCTCTCTTTCTCCCTCTCTCTCAGAATAAAGAAATAAAACCTTAAAAAAATGTTTGATTTACAAATAGGCTTCTGATCCCCAAACCAAAAAGAACTTAAATAAAGCCCACTGAAGAAGAAAAAAGGAATGGTTTGCTGGGAGCCTTCTGGTTTCCAGCAACATGTTAGGCACCTGTGCCCACCTGTTAGTGCCCTGAGTCTCATCCCTCCTGGAGACTGAGTGGGATCCCCTCCTCATTCACCAAGGATAGCCTTCTACCCACTGAATTCCTTTTATTCCTCCCAAGAGCCTGGAGTTCCCTCTTACCTACTGGTCTTGGGCTTCAGGAGGGGAAGGATCCTGATCTGTTTGCTAGTCTCCCTGGCCTCTAGCTTTGTGCCTCAGGCACTCAGTACTTGTAAATGAGTGACAGTTGTGTGGCTCCACCCTCCCTCCCTCCATCCTCACACCTTTTTCTTGGCTCACCTATTCGTCTTCCTGGAGTGTCCCCCACAACCAGATATGGCCTTTCCTGCTGTTGACACGTAACATTTTATCTTTCCCCATCCCAGCACTTAACCACACACCACGGTGTTTGCTTATGCTCACATGAATTCCTAGATGTCTTCTGTCTAGTGTCTTTTGTATGTAGAAAACAGTATTTTAAAGGTTTACTTTTTGCATCAAAAATTAATATTCTACTTGCTAAAGTTAAAATTAGGTATGAGGCCCAGTTCACTGTGGTTTGAGAGGGTCTTTCTTCCAATCTTTGACCCAGACAGAGTCCCTTGGTGAGAAAGGGTATACAGGGGATCCTAAAGAGATTGGGGCCCTCTCTGTGGTAGATCGTTGTGACTTATTTAGGGTGGCCCCTAAAGTTTGAAGTTGCTCTCTTATTCCCGTACCCTGTATTTGGTGTAGGTTCCTTGGGAGACTCCCTAGACATGGAGAGGGCCTCCCCTATATTAGCTCAAAGAGGGAGAAACCTTGAGTTCCTGGTGTGCAACAGATATGCAGGAGGGCCGGGGGCAATAGGTCTGGCCATGGGAGGTCTGTTTCCTGACAGAACTTGGCTGAGGTTCCCTCGAGGTTGTAGTTCATTAACTCTACTTTCCCTGAGCTTTGAGGCCAGTAAGCAGCGTGATGCTTCCAAGTGATGTGGAGGGAGTTCGTAGAAGTCCGCCACAAACGCAGGTCCACTATCACCATGGATTGTGGCCGGCAGGCCAAACCGGGGGACAATCTCTTTTAGGAGGACTTTAGCTACCTCCCGGCTCCATTCAGTCCTGGTAGGGAAAGTTCAACCCATTCAGAGTATGCACAGACTCTTACCAGAAGTATTGAAATCCTTGACTTGGCTGGGTATCTGTAAAGTCTACTTCTAGATCTTCAGAGGGGGTGGCCCCTACCCTTAGGACACCTGGCAGGGGTCGCAGCACAGATCGGGCATTATTCCTGGTGCAAGTCACACACCGTTTACTTATTGCTTGACATGATGCGGGCAGCTGGCTGATGTAGTATTGCTTTTTGAGAAGGGCCTCGAATGCAGTTTTTCCTAGATGGGGGAGTTGATGGTATTCACCAACTAGATGCCCTCTGAGGGCTGCTGGGACGAAGATGTGCCCATCTAGCAGTTTTCACCATCCTTTCTTGGTCTGGGTGGCCCCCTCAATTTCAGCCCATTTAATAAAAGTCATAGTTGGCCCCCTGCTTTCATTTTGACCGTAGGCTCATGGGGGCCAAGAAGTGAGCTTGGTCCTTCTCAATCTGAATTTACTCCTGCTGAGGAGACCTCCCTATGAGGTCTTTTCCACAGGTTTCTTTTACATATCGGCTGGGTTTCTGACTTTGTCCCTGCAACCGGGACATTTATTTTTCCAATGTCCTTTCTCCTTGCAGTAGGTGAATTGATCCCTGGCTAAGGAGGTCCTGGGCATCCCCCGTTTTGGTGGTGGGACCCTCTCCATCCTCTCATATTCCTTTTCCTTTCAAGCAATGATGAGGAGGCTGACCTTTTTCCTCATCTTTTTCTTGGCAGTACCCTCCCTGTTTATGTAGACCTTGCTAGCAACCTCAATCAACTGCGTGATGTTCATTCCACTGAAACCCTCAAGTTTTTGGAGCTTTCTTCTGATATCTGGGGCATGTTGGGCCACGAAAGAGGTGTTTACCATCTGTTGGCTTTCTTGTGCTTCAGGATCAAATGGGGTGTAAATGCAGTGAGCCTCGCATAGCTTCTCCTAATAATCCCCGGGGATTCACCTTGCTGCTGGGTGATAGAGGCTATCTTGGTCATATTCCTGGGCTTCTTAGCCCCTGCTCTGATCCCCTGGAGGAGAGCCTTTTGGTGCCAGCGGATGTGGACTTGTCCTTCTTCTGTAGTGAAGTCCCACGTAGGACATTCTTCAGGTGCGGCAGTTCTAGCCCAGGTGCCAGGATCCACAACCCCAGCTGGTGCATGTTCCTCAGCATATTGCCAAGCTCCTCTCCTAATTCTCTCTTTTCAGTGTTAAACAAAGAGTGGAGCAGCTGTTGGCAGTCTTCCCAAGTTGGTCGGTAGATTTAAGAGAGGGACTCCATTAGGTCTATCATTGCCTGCGGTTTTTGCAGAATATGATGGTGTGTTAGGTTTCCAATTGAGGAGATCAGTAGTGGAGAAAGATTGGTAATACATCATGGAGCGGCCAGGCTGGAGGGTTCCATTTTCATCACGTCTCTTAGGCTTCCCTCCTTCCAGCATCCCGACCAGCGTACCAGTCTCTGTACCGGCATCTGGAGAGCACCTGCACTTGGCGGAGGGCACAATCTGGCCACTGGTCCAGAGGAGAGAGGATCTGTTGAGTCCAGAGCTGGCTGAGTATCGGGAGCCAGGGGTCAGGTGCTGACGGTCTCGGGGGAGCATATGGCAATGGCAAAATTGGCTCTTTCTCTGGATCACTGGTGGGAATTTGCAGAGGTTGGGACCTCTGCACCCTAGCCTGTCCCTGTTCTTTTCAGGTAAATCACACTCAAGGGGCAAGTTTTTGAGCAATCTCTAACCAGGAGTCAATATATGAGAACTGATCAGGGTAGCCCGGGTCTCTGGTAACAAAATGCCATACATGGTGGATCATTGGGACATCTAAGGTTCCCTCCGAGGGCCATCCTACCCCTAAATGTGAGCCATTCCAACTCACATAGGGTTCTTAATTTGCTGGGGGTCATCCTAATTCCATAGTCTCCCGAAAATCCTCTTCTCAAAGTTCTTAATCATAGTTTCAAGAACTGTGGGTTTGCTCTGCTCTAACCCCATAATGTTCCCGTGAGGTGGTGTTGCAAAGACAAAGGGGTAGGAGCACCCCCTCTAATAAGGAGACCAGTCAGATGCCCGTCTGGCTGTGTCCCGAAGGAACCTAGGGGACACTTAGCCGTAGAGGTCTCAGCCTTGTGACTTATGCTCGGAAACCATTCCAATGCTACCATAGACTGTACGCCGCTCACCATGGAATCGCAGATGGGCCCACTCAGATTCCGCAGACTTTTGTGGACCTTAAGAGTGCCCACCCATGGAGCCACAGGATCGAACCCAGCAGGCAAGCCAGACTGAGCCACATATTCACACTCACATACACACCAGCAGTTATTACATTCCCTCCCACAGAATTCTTACGAATGAGACCACTGAAGTCTCCGGGGAGTAATCAGCTCCCTTTCTACCACTACGGGTGGGGTGGAGAGATGGGGGCTCTGAACAGAGAGAGAGAGAGAGAGAGAGAGAGAGAGAGACCACTGAAGTCTCTGGGGAGTGCTCAGCTCCCCCTTCCACTGCTAATGGTGGGCTGGTGGAGCCCCTGAAGGTTTCCTGTTAGACCACTGAGGTCTCTGGGGAGTGATCATCCCCTCCTTCCACCACTATAGGTGGGCAGGACAGTATGGATTTAGGGCGTAGGCCTTACCAGTCTCCAACGTCAGTTCCAGGTCCTCACTTGCCAAGTTTCCTAAAGTCTGGCAGGAACGGCAGAGCAGGCAGCCAGAGACTATTGAGCTGGAGACTGCTAAAATTCAGGCCGGGTGTGCCTTCTGCCTTTCGATACCTTGTTCCATCACCGCCTCGTCGTTTTCCCAATGGTGGCAACAACGGGCCAAGGTGGTTGGGTTTTCCGATCAGGGAACCAAATGTTGCGGAATCTGGTCTGGATCACCCTGCAGAAGAACCCAGAGGCACTCGGAGATCTTGGAAGGGAGGAGGCTTATTTGACACTAGTGGGCTCAGAGGAGATCATCCTCCAGAGGTCTGAGCCCCGAGCATCAGCAGAGGGAACAATTTATAGCCAGTTACTCCCGCATTCCTCATTAAGCAGGGACAGGTGTTTCCTATTAGTCCTGTTGGCCGTCTGACGGCAGATTTTCCCTATCACTGGTGTTAAGAAACGCATTCCTGGGGCTCCTGGGTGGCTCAGTCAGTTAAGCGTCGGACTCTGGATTTTGGCTCAGGTCATGATTTCATGGTTTGTGAGTTGGAGCCCAGCATTGGGCTCTGCACTTGACAGTGTGGGGAGCCTGCTTGGGATTCTCTGTCTCCCTCTTTTTCTGCCCCTCCCCCACTCAAGAATAAACAAATAAATATTAAAAAAAAAAAAAAGAAACACATATCCTACCTAAAGGAAAACATTTTGACACAACTTACGAGCAGAGTTTTGGCCAGGACATGGGTTTGGTCACCGTGACAGGACTTTTCCAATGGACATGAAGTTGTAGGCTTTCCCACTAGAGATGTGTCTCTCCCAGGTCTCCATGCCACTTTGTCTAATTCTTTGTTCCCTCAAGGAAGTCTGCAGCCTCTGTTTTTGTTGACTGGATTTTGCTTTCCCTTGGAACCTTAAAATTTGTAAGTATATTTACAAAACTCAAACCTGATGGAATGTCAAAGTTTGTAAGCTTTTATCTTCTTGCTAATGATAAATATTAAACACTAGATAACTAAATACTAAATAACTTAATACTAAAAATAAATAACAGACAACTTTGATCCCAATGGGGTTCTCCATTGTTTCATAGTCTCCGCATCATAACACCCTTAAGGTTATTTATTTGATATCCTGTTGAATTTCCTTTGTCTTGTCCCAACTCTTGAGGTCATTCTGCTCTCTGCTTCTCGTGCCCTCCATTAGGCTGTGGGCTCCCTCAGGGTATTACAAGCGCTAAGCCCAGAGGTCAGCACATTGGTCAGCATAGAGCAGACACCGTTGTCATCTGACCCTCCATTTGTAAGGACAAACCTGTAGCTGAACAAGATGTGGTTATTGCTCACTGCACACAGAGAGAGATGGTGCACTGTGGGCAAGGAGGTGTTAGAAAGGACTTAAGAAGGGCTTCGTCTTGCTCCTGTTGGGTGATTTGGGGTGGGGCTTAAGGAAGCCGACTTCTCGGAGAATTGGATACTGCCAGGAAGCAGAGATCACTGGGATGGCGAGGCTGAGTGGAACAAAGCTAGAGATGTGATCAAGACAGAAATGGCAGCCATTCCTATTAGTCAGGAAGGGGATGTTGGCCCGTTTGGGGGTTTAGACAATGTTCGTGTTCTTGTCTGTTCAGACACATCACAGAGCCCTCTTGTTTGGGCCTTGCTTCATCACAGTCATGGTGTGGCCTGCCCTGCTCTCGTATGAAATTGTTTCTGTTCCACAGAAATACCAAGACCTGGCCATGAGTGCTGGGCCAGCTGGTGGTGGCAGCAAGGCGTAGCAGTGGTAGGAGGCTGGCTCCAGTGTGGCCTCCAGGACAGCCCTAGGTGACTGAGGGGGTGGATCCCATGCTCCTCCTGCAACCTCGCTGGGCCTCAGGGCGTAGCTTATCCAGGGCCTCTGTTGGGTTCCTCTTTCTCTTCCCCTCACCGTCTCTGTCACTGGCACCTTTCAGTGTAGCAACACTGTCCTTGGAGTCTGAAGAGCAGATCAGAGGTGCTCAGCGGCTCACGACCAGCTACCCAGCGGGCATTCTCTCCCCTGGCAGGTGCTCTGTCCCACGATCGCATGCCTGTCCTCCTCCAGCCCCGACTTTCCATCCTGGCTTCTGCAGTCAGCCAAGCTGGCACAGACCAGGCTCTCAGCCCCCTGCGGCTTATTTGCCAAAAATATTTTTGCAACTGGAATTCAATTTGGAAAATGTTTTACAAATAGAGTATCTTGGGAGAATATTTTAACTTCCCTGATCAAAGTATGACGCACTAGTCTTCTGGATAATATAATAAATGCAGCTCTCCCAGGGCATGGAGATGGAGATCCTGGCTCACCCCAGTCCTTGACATCGTCCCCATCCATTCAGTTGGGCACCTTTCAAATTACTGAGGATCCTAAACATAAGACACTTAGAGTGCATAGAAATACTTAAGAGCCTAAGTCAGGGAAACTTGACTAGGGGAAAAGTCCAGAGATGAGTCTGTCCCACTATCCTCTCACTAGTCATGCAGAATCACTTTGATAAAGGTTTTGAAGAACTCAAATATTTAGAAGATAAGAATATATATACTTATATAAATATAAATATATATATATGCTCACAAACCCACACATACACACATATGCAACATATATAATATATAACATACATATCATATAGACACATATATCATGTATATATGATACAAACATATATAGATATGTACATATCATATATATGATACATACATACATGTATATGATATATATATATGTATATATATATATACATCTTCTTCCTGATTTGACTGATGCTATGATTGTGTTAGAGATAATGATGACCTTCCTTTGCAAATACTTACTAAACCTATAGAATGAAGAAAGCTTTGATTACTCCTTGGTTTTTAAATTAAATTGCAGGGTATCTTTAATCAATCAGAACCAAATGCCTTTCCTTAGAGGAACTGTCAAATGAACAAGTAAATTGCTATAAGTGGAAAAGAGCCAAAATTTATTGGCTTATTTATTGTTGGTGGACATTGACCTCTTTATAGACTTACGTTTTAACTTTTATGAATATGTCAAGGGCAAAGTCCAGAATCCAAGTATGCAGTAGGATCCCTGAGCAATGGAACATTCGCTGTTCTGAAAGTTGGGAGACCTGAATTCTAGTTTCATCTTAGTTGTTCAATGTTGATCTTAGGCAAACACTGTAAGAGTTGTTAGGTGGAGGCAGAGAAGAGAGGAAAGAAGGAGGCCAAGTTCAAGAACAAAAGGAAGCCTTTATTGGGGTCTGCAGCTCCTTCCGTGACTCGGGTGAGGGGACTCAGGGAAGTCACGCCTGGTACGGGAGGGCAAGGTGTTTTATGGGTGAAAGAGTTCCGGGTTTGATCTGGGGTGGGCAGACTGCCAAGCATGGGCATCCTTGGACTGTGGTGGGTTGGGATTGGTTGTTTCCTTTATCGGGGTGAGGGGAGGCTGGAACTCCATGACTGGCTGTTTTTCAGACGGCATGGAACATTCCAGGTCTGCAGGTGGGGGGGTGTCGGGGCACAGAGCCCCCACAACAAAGTGGCTGCTCTGTGGCCATCTCAAGGGAACTCTTACAAACACGGAAACAAAAACACCTGGATCTTAGCTTTTATAAAATTAGAGGAATATACTAACTGATTTAGTAGGTTCCTTACATGTTAAGTGTTCTAGATTTTACAGGTATAAATGCATTTAGTCAATTATTTAATACGAGAAGCTCGCAAGAAATAATAACTCTATAATTAGTGCATGCTGCCACCAAGCGAGGGTAATGTTTGCCCATAGGTTATGTGCTCCAAATCGTAGGCTTCTGCCATCCTGTGTTGTATATGGACATGGCATATCTGTGTCATATCTGAAACATATGTTATACTCTCACCTTTTGCCTCCTTTAAAACAAGTTTTTGTTTAAACATTAAGCTTAGCCATTATCACATACTTGCTGGCCAGAGTCACGGTCTGCTCATGATCTGATTTTATCTATTGCCTATAAATGCTTCTTGGTCTGGAAATTTGGGCTGGGCTCCTGGTAGTAATAATATAGTGCATATCGGTGCCACTAAGATCCTGGAAAAAAAACCCTGTCCAACCAGAAAAAAAAGGCATTTCCCCATTTCTCCTCAGGATGGAGGTGCTTTGCATAAAGATCCTAGATATTAACAGCTTAATTATTTGTCTACTGAAAATGTAAACATTATAGCAAGGATTTTTTTATAAAGAAATTTTAGGTCGCTTTCTTAGTGACATCTTTTACTTTCAAAACCTGCATAAGAAGTGAACTATTTAACAATATCCTATCTGTTTATTTTTATTATTGTGTGCTGTATATTAAATAAAACAAAAACATAAATTTACAAGATTAGTCAGTAGTATAAAAGGGTTTCAGGAAAGAAGACCCTTACAGTAAGTTTGGTTTCAGTCAATGCTTAATCCTATGACCTTCAGTAGCAAGATCATTCCTGAAACATGTGGTAGCTGAGACAAAGAAGAACATTAGGAAACGTTCAGAGGACAGAATGTCTGGCTTTAAAACCTCCATTAGCACCAAAGCCTGCCTGAGGCACACAGATCCACTCTATTGACTTTGGCATTGCGGCTACCTTGTTATGCCAATAAAGTTAACTGAAGTTGAAAACTGATTGATAATGCAACCCAGTTCTGTCGGTCTCTCCTTTCACCTGGGTTGCGATTTGGTTTAGCTGAATGTGGCAGAACCCCCACTTTCCGTCCCCAGGACCTCTCTGGGTGAGGATCTGGGCAGCCCCTTCCCGTGGGAGAGGCAGGCTGCCTAAGGAAATCGTTCTTCCTGGCCTCCTACATCTACAGGCACTTGATGTCTGTTTAAGGGAAATTAAAACTGCTATTTACTCTGCAAAGTGTATTCAATGGTGTTCTGTCTACAGATGTATGTGTGCCTAGTTAATCCATTTAGGCAGAAAAAAAATAACATGACTCTAGCTAAAATAGTCTCAGCAACACAAGAAATGCTTTAGCACCTGCTCCACAGCTCACAGGACATCTTTCTGACCTTGTACAGCTCGGAGGTCCTAGGACAGGTGTGCCCAAGGGGGCTGTGGATGGAAGGAAGGGGGATGGAGGGGCCACAGTTCCTGCAAGGTCTAAATCTGAAAGGACAGGAAGGGGAAGGTATGAGCTACTTAGAAACTATAGGCTGTTTGATCTGCAGAGCCCTTCAATGCTTTCTAGTAGAACCTCTTCATATTGTAGGCAAAGGGGCACAGGACCCAAAGCGTAGTTGCCTGCCCAGAGAAGCGTGACTAAGTAAGTGACAAAGCCAACTTGGAAACCAGATTTCCTGACTCCTAGTCCAGTAGTGTTTTCCTTACACCACACCGTTTTACTTATGAGACAACGGACTTTTGGGAGACAAAGGACTCTAATCACAACTTCACTACTGATTTTGGGCATGACTTTGGGTTACCCTCTCTGAGCCTGTTTCACTCTTTAGCTGGGGACAGTGCCAGGCCAAGGTGACCCACAGCTACAGCTCAAGCGTTCCGGAGATAGATGCACTCTAGATGTTTTCATTTCGTGTGTTTCAAGGAATATTCTGAGTGGTCGATTTTACCCACATGTGCCTGCTTTCCTTGTTTTTCTCTACCTGGAGATTGCTTTGTTTCCCTGTCGGAGTGTGTTAGAAGCAGACTAAAGCTGACTGCTTATGTGTATGAGTTTCACTTATTCCAGCGATCAACCAAATTCTGCTAGCGCATGAATCCTTCCCTTTTAGGCTGTCCCCAGAATGGCTGAAAAATGATTGCACCCTGTAAATCGGGAAAGTAAAAGATGCAACACACAGCTAATGCTCTCTTACAATGACTGATGTTAACAATTTAACCAGGATATTACAAAAGAATAATGATTTGGGTGTGTTCTGCTTTGAGCAAATCTAAAAGTTAAAACGATGTGGACTTCTAAAACAGAAGCACAAGGCAATAGCTATTCACATTATTAAATGATTCTTTGTGCTTCTCACAGATTTTTCTTCCATTAGCATAATGGAAAACGCAGCTCAATTTGTATACATCTATTGCACGAAGAAGCTGACACCAGATATGCAGAACACATTCAGAACCTCGTATTTGCCACATACCCCTAACAATCTGTCTTCTCCCATTATTGACTCATTTGAAAATTAAAAAAAAATATAACTTAGGTATCTTCTGTAAAAGGCACATAGAACTATTATAATGGAATAGAAGATTACCTGTGGTAAATTTCTAGGAATGGCTTGGTCAAAGGGAATTCTTCCTTTAAGGCTGTTGATATATATCTTCAAACGGTCCTGAAGAAAAGCGATATCCCCAATCTGTGAGTTATTTTCCCCCCTGCACTCCCATAGCCATGCCCATTATATTTTAAGATATTTTTTAGAACAGTTTTAGGTTCACAGCAAAATTAAGAAGAAATGCTGGATGTTTCCTTAGCTATGCAGAAGACTTCTGTTTCGATGCAGTCCCAATAGTTTATTTTTTTTACTTTGGTTCCCTTGCCTCGAGAGACATATCTAGAAAAATGTTGCTATGGTCAATATCAGAGAAATTATTGCCTCACTTCAAAGATTTTTATGGTTTCAGGTCTCCTATTTAAGTCTTTAATCTATTTTGAGTTTGTTTTTGTGTAAGGTGAAGGAAAGTGATCTAATTTCATTGTTTTGCAAGTTCCTATCCAGTTGAGGAAACTGTCTTTTTTTCCCATTGGATATTCATTCCTCCTTTGTCAAAAATTAATTAGATATATAATTATGGGTTTATTTCTGGCCTTTCTTCTGTTCTATTGATCTATGTGTCTATTTTTGTGCCAGTACCATACTGTTTTAATTACTACAGTTTTGTACTATAATTTGAAATCTGGAATTATAATTCTTCTAGTTCTGTTTTTCTTTTTCTTCTTTTTAAATTTTTTTAGAGTTTATTTATTTTTGAGACAGAGACAGAGCATGAATGGAGGAGGGACAGAGAGAGAGAGAGAGGGAGACATAGAATTCAGATCAGGCTCCAGGCTCTGAGCTGTCAGCACAGAGCCTAAAGTGAGGCTCGAACTCATGAACCACGAGATCATGACCTAAACCAAAGTTGGAGCTTAATCAACTGAGCCACCCAGGTGCCCCAGTTTTTCTTTTTCAAGATTGATTGACTATTGGAGGTTTTTCGTAGTTCCATACAAAATTTTAGGATTGTTTGTTCTAGTTCTATGGAAAGTGCTCTTGGTATTTTTATGGGGATTGCATTAAACCTGTAGATTGCTTTGGGGAAGTATAGACATTTTAATAATATTTGTTCTTCCAATCCATGAGCATGGAATGTCTTTTGATTTCTTTGCATTGTCTTGAGTTTCTTTCATCAGCGCTTTCTCATTTTCCCAAAGTACAGATCTTTCACCTCTTTTGTTAAGTTTATTCTTAGGTACATTATTGATTTTAGCACAATTACAAATGAGATTGTTTGTTTTCTTAATTTCTCTTTCTCCTGCATTATTATTAGTGTATAGAAGTGCAGAAAATATTTCTGTACGTTGATTTTGTATCCTGTGATTTTACTGAGTTCATTTTTCAGTTCTCTTCATTTTTTGGTTGAGTCTTGAGGGTTTTCTATACATAGTATAATGTCACCTGCAAATTGTGAGAGTTTACTTTCTTCTTATCAATGTGGATGCATTTATTTCTTTATTTTGTCTAATTGCTGTGGCTAGACTTCTAGTGCTATTGAATGAAAGTGGTGAGAGTGGACATCCCTGTCTCATTCCTGAACTTAGGGGCAATGGTATTGTGTTTTTAATTTCAAATCTCACTTTTTCATTACTGGTATATAGGAAAGCAGTTGCCTTTTGTGTATTAACATTGTATCTTGTAACCTTACTATAATCGCTTATTGGTTTCAGGAGTTTTAGTTGTTATTGTTGTTGCTGTTGCTATCATTGATTCATTGGGATTTTCTATATAGATGACCAGGTCATGTGTAAACTACAGGTGGGCAAAAAGAGGAAAATAACCAGGAGTAGGTAGGGATTCAAACCAGTGAAACAGCAAAGGACGAGCACAGCAGGGGGTGGGGGTAAGGTGCGAGCAAATGTTTGGAATGGGAGGTAAGTGTGCAATTGTCCCTGAGACAGTGAAACAGGGGTGGAGTCGAAGGTGTAGATTGTGGAGGATGGCGAGCACCAGCCTAGAGAAAAGGTGTGGGGCCAAGTTATAAAGTAAGACAACTAGAGGCCAGGCGCTGGGGCTGGAACTTTTTATATCAATTGTTAGGCACCTCTGGGGAATCTTGAGAGGGGAGCAATAAGATAAAAACTTCTGTGTTGGGATTAATTCGGTGATTTTTTTTTCATGCTGTCTAGGAAACAAGAGGGACTGAAGTCAAGGAGATTGATTCTGTGACAACCTCTCAGAATCGCTTTGTGTAAAACAGAGAGAATTTTATCACCTTTGAGTTGTTCAACTTTGTGTTAAATACTTGTACTTCACCAGCATGTTTTTTTCCCCCAAGTTTTGCCTTCCTTTAAGATAATATGTATATAAAATTCAAACTTAACAGTACAATCGAGTTGTTGTTTCTTTTTTTAATGAATTTTTTTAATGTTTTATTTATTCTTTAGAGAGAGAGACAGCATGATCAGGGGAGGGGCAGAGAGAGAGGGAGACACAGAATCCGAAGCAGGCTCCAGGCTCTGAGCTAGCTGTCAGCACAGAGCCCGATGTAGGGCTCAAATCCAGGAATCCTAAGATCAGGACCTGAGCTGAGGCCAGATGCTTAACTGACTGAGCCACCCATGCGCCCAGGTCATTTCCGTTTCCTCATTGAATGTACACTTTGCAAGTTTCTTAGAAACAGAGCTAAGAGCTGATGTGGAGACATTGTAACTTAGCATTTCTGCAGGGTTTTACACTTTTACAAAGAACCTCCATGTCCATTGTCTCTGGGGCATCAGAGCATAACTTTATGGATGAGAACTCTTAAGGACATAAATAGTGTTGCCCAAGGTCACAAAGCCAGAGAGAGGTGAAGCCGGGACATTATTTTAAGAGAACAATTCAATCTATCAGAATTGACCACAGAACATTTCTGGAATTATCATCTAACAGGAAACATGGTTTGATTTTTAAATATCAAATGTGGAGAATCTCTGATGAATGCAACTTTGGTAGGAAGTGAGTTTCCCCTGCTTTTTTTTTTTTTCCTTGTAAGGACTAAAATACCACGACCAGCAGCACCACTTTTTTTTTTCTGAACATATTACACATCCCACCTCTTACCTTAATGGCTATTAATCTTCCTAGCTCATCATCAAAAATCCCGCCGTGAATTTAATACTAACATTTTTTGAGGAGTTCCTACATGTGAGGCGCTGTGGTAAAACATTCCCTGTCTCATCTCATTTATTTTCTTCAAAGACCCTCTAAGGAAGGCATTGCTCTGATTACTGTCTCGTTTTACAAAATGGGAAAACTGAGGCTTCGTGAGAGGTTAAGGATTTTAACAAGTCCCCACAGCTGAAAGGTGGGAGAGCCAGGAAATCAAGGCCAGTTCTGCCCTCCGGGACAGTCTTAGCCATGGAGGAATAAGCTTAAGCCATTTCTCTGGTTTCATATCCCAGGAAACTTCTGGACACTGTCAAGAGCCAGGGAGTGTCCTGCTGTTCTTGAGTACCTTCCTCTCTGGTGAGTGACAAGGCCCGAGCCGTTCAGCCAGCAACCAGACCTCAGGGGAGAGCTGGTATTTCACTCAGCCTGTTCTGTCTGTTTTTTTGTCCACTTCTCTTTGCCAGTAGAAATGAATGCCAGTGAAAGATCATCAGATCGTGAAAAAGATGCCAGTAAAGCTGCAATAGGAAATACCCTCGATGATAATAGGCTGTGTTTGGTGTGTAGCATCTGTAAATCTTTGAACAGAGCGCAGCCTGTAGGCACATGAGTCCCACATCTACCCCAAGGGAGTTCACGCCTCAGGGGAAGAAGGGGAAGCAGAGAGGGGATCCTCAAAGTCTCCACGAGCCCATAGATCAAGGCTGACCACAAAGTTGTCACTGTGAGCCTTACAGTTGTATAATAAGTGAAGACATGCCTGGAGCACAGGCTAGTCCCTGGGGAGAGTCTAGGATGAAAACCTCTCCCAAACTCTGCCAAGCAAGGCAGTGGGAAACGTGGTTAAATGCACAGATTCTAGAATTGGAATTAGTGGCCAAAGCTTAAATAATCAAATAACTCTAGGCCTCAGATTCCTCAGCTGCATGACAGGAATCATGCGAATGCCTTTTGTGCAGGATTATTGTGAGGAGAGTGGAGTGGTACTGGTGAGATGCCGAGGAAAGTGGCCCACGCCTTCCCAGGTAACGGTAAATACACATGCAAAACTCCAGCATCAGTGGTTGGTTTCAAAAAAGAGAAGCGTCCTGTTATGATAGGGAAAACGTATTACTGAGCACCAAAGCTGCGGTAGTAGAGGTTGGATTAGACTGAGTTTTACGTTATTGGGTTCTGTATTACAATATATATAAGTGAAAATGTGAAATAAGCAAAGTAGTTCATAATGTGAAATAATTCATAAGTGAAAATGTGAAAATTCAAGTAATTCGCTCAAGGTCAGATGGGAAAACCATAATTTTAACTCAGGTCTGTCTGACGTTCAAGTTTCCGCCGCCTGGTACTATGTTTCAGGCACACATTTTTCAGACGTGAGATACAGTTAAGGTGTTTCTGCGAGTTAACACCTTCGCATGACTGAACATGCCGCCACACTGCTTACAGGACTGCAGGCCAACAACAGTGGGGCAGTCACATGTGTACAGGTGCAGACAGGGGTCTCTCACTGCATGTGAGAAGATTAGGGTTCGCTGGATATTGACTTGCAGAGAATGCTGAGCCCCGGGGACAGGGAGGCATTAGGGACTGGTGGGGACTGGGGTGAACTGGCCAGGGCATGCCCGAGCTTGGTCACAGGCACCACTCCACTGTGGCCCGTTTCAGCCATACGGTACAAGTGGTTAGATCTTGTGATTTTTCGAGAGAAGATAAACTTTTAGACTTGCATCTGGAAGTACATTAAACTTTTTCTTTTGAAAGAATTGTAGATTCTCATGCAGTTGTAAGGAATAAGACAGAGAGCTCCCTTGTAGTCTTTTACCCAGGTTCCCCCAGTGCTGACATCTTGCAGTACTATAACAAGGATTGGCATCGATACAGTCAAGGTACAGACTATTTCCATCCTCATAGGATTCCTCATGTACAACACAAGAAAACTACAAACGCCAAATATTCATCACAGATATAAATGCAAAAATCTAATATCTGCAGTCTCTTTCAGAAAACAGAAGAGGAACAGGGCACCTGGGTGGCTCAGTCGGTTGAGCATCTGACTTCTGCTCAGGTCATGACCTCATGGTTTGTGAGTTTGAACCTCACATCAGGCTTTGTGCTGACATCTCGGAGCCTGGAACCTGCTTTGGATTCTGTGTCTCCCTCTCTCCCTGCCCCCGCCCCCAAATAAATAAACATAAAAAAAAAAAAAGAAAGAAAACAGAAGAGGAGGGAACATTTCCCAATACATTTTAAGAAGCTAGTGTTACTCTGATACCTAAACCAGACAAAAACAGTATGAAACAAGAATTCTCTTATTAAAAAAATTAGTGATTACATTTCCTTAAGAGTTTATAGAGCTGTTGGACCTCCAATACTCTGCAGATATAAAACATGCTGATAACACTATTCAGCCACAAACAAGTCTACCTTTCATCAGAAGGAAAGGACAACTTCAAGGTTGTGAACTTGAAGCTCCATGAGCTGTGAGCTCAGAGAATGGAGCCTTGAGCCCTAGAAGCCTTAAAACCTAAAATTTGCCCAGCTGGATTGCAAAATTGGTTGGGAGTAATAACTCTTATCTTCCTTCCTGTTTTCTTTTCGAGTGGGAATGTCACTAATTTGGGCATTTATGCCTGTCCTATCACTGCATTTTGGGAGAAGCTGACTTGTTTTCTAGCTTTCTAGGTCCATAGGTGGAGAGGATTTTGCCCCAGTCTGGATGTAATAAGAGTTTTCTTGTATCTGTGCAAGTGACTTAGGTGATAACATTTGGAAATTTGAGCTGATGAGGATTTGGACTTTGGGTTTATGCTGTCATGGACTGAGACTTTTGAGGACCTTAGGGTGGGGCGAATACATTTTGCCTGTGGGCTGGGCATGAATTCTTGGGAGCCAGAGGGCAGACTGGAGCAGGCAGAAGTGGCTCAAAGAAGTCCACACCTTCATCACCAGATCGTGTGAATATATTACTGCGGGGTCCAGCTCCAGCAGTCCAGGGGTCCCTGAAAGGATGGACGGTGTCAGCATGAGAGAGTGACAAGAGAGCCACAAGTTTCTTTCTTGATCACCAGGCAGGCGTTCCTGCTCTGTCTGCCTTGGTGTCTTTTTTATTGATCAAGCAATAACATGCCATTAGGAAATAGAAATTGTTTACAATTTTAATTCTTGACCTGGCCCGCAGGTCAGTCAATGCAGGTCCTGAGGGAAGGAGTGTGAATTGGGGGGCAGGGGGCACAGAGAATGGAGGCAAGACAAATCTCTGATCAAGCCTCATTTATTGAGAGAACACAAAACTCTTATAAAGGGTTCAAGGCAGGAAGCAAGGCAGCTGCCCTAGGTTGGTTGCTAGGAAACAGGGTCAAGTGATTTTTAGGAAAAGGCTAGGGTAAAGAGGGAACCGAAACTGCAATTTTAGCACAGCACCTGAGGAGCCGGTACGAAAGCTCAGACTAGTTGTCTCCAGCACTGAGTTGGGAGAGATAATGCTGCCCTGCCTACAGGCGGCTGATCTCCGTTCTTCTGGCAGCTTCCCACAGGGAGTGACACTTCCTTGCCTGCAGGCGGCTGATCTCCGTTCTTCTGGATCCCCACAAATTCTTAGTGATAAGGTGCTTTAATCACCAAAGGTGTACAGAAACAAGTTTTACAGAAGTATTTTTGTAGAACCATCTCAATTTATTCTTGGTATCAGTCCCCAAGGTTAAGAAAGTAACAAACCTATCTTATTTTATATGGGTTGGTTTTTGGCCAATAATTATGACTTTGTTTTTAATTAACAAGTTATAACCAAGTCATGTAATGCACTTACAGTAAGGTTAAATAAATTTTATAACCAAGAGAATAACAAGATGTTTTTAGTAAAAAACAGGATAATATACATATTATTTAAGTTAGTAATGCTAAAATTAAAACATAGGTCAAATCGTATATAGATAGGCTAGGAGTTATTTTATCTAGCTCATTAACCATAAGAGAAAGAATGCTTGTTAACAAGTTGCTAGATAAAGCCCTTTCTTGGATGTAAGCATACTGGGGGCCCTATGTGTGTTGACCTTGCATGTTGGTTTCTAGTTTTTATCCAGCCTCATAACTGAAGTCAGTACAAGGGAAGGTATTTGTGGTTCCAATTAACAAAGATATACGCAGCAACTTATGTTTGGTCCTAGTCTTTTTCTATCTCTAAGTTAGGCTCTTCTTCTCTGAGCCAAAGTTAATCATCACTCTTGTGTTCTTAGCCCC
>NC_043702.1:119034895-119035942 GCF_006229205.1 Suricata suricatta | reverse complement strand
ATGCTTTCAGGAGTCACCTCTGCAGCTTGGGAATTCACCTCCACAGACCTTATCTGTGGCAGGAATGTGGTCTGTGCTCAACTTCTGTCACCACCACCTACCTGGGTTTTCCAGGCTGAGGAATAGAGGTAGAGAAAGTTGCCACATCTACCCAAAGTACTTCCTCTTGCTCTGCCCTCCTCCATGTTTGCAATAATAACGATAATAAACCCGTGAGCTGTCGCAAGTTCTGCCCACACACCTCCTTCTGGAAGTAGATGTCCCACCTGTTGGTATCAGGTGGGGCATATTGTCAGGGTCCGGCCATTATTACTTCACATTGAACCTTCTCAGGGTTGGGGGGAGCTGGATAATTTAACCAATAAGTAGGCAAAATAGGAGTTTTACATGAAGAAAAATATATTTGAGGAAATTAAATGAACATTTCACATGAATTTCAAAGTTAAAGGCACAGGAAATCAAATACATTTCAGCCATGTGGCCGGCAGCTTTAGGCTTTGCCCATAATCTTCCAGGAGACTGACTATCCCTCTCCTCTCCTCGTCCCTACTTTGGGGGCTAGTGATAAAAGCTCTGATGTGAGGACACCTGGGGGGCTCAGCCAGGTCCAACTTCGCCTCAGGTCATGATCTCACAGTTAGTGAGTTCGAGCCCAGAGCTCTGATAGCACAGAGCCCACTTCAGATCCTCTGTCTCCACTCCATTCTCAAAAATAAACACTTAGAAGCTCTGCTGTGAGACAGATCCTCTCAGGTGCCTTTGCTCCAGGAAGGGATATGTTGGGGCCAAGGAGGCAGCTTCTTCCAGCCATTTGCAGGTCTTCATAACAGCAAACTGAGACAGACGTGGCCCTGAGTGACAGGAACAAAGTCTTCTCTCATGTAGTAAGAGTTTCCAAAGCAGAGAAGTTCCAAAATAACGTAAATGAGCAGCTTAAAAATGTCATCATGGATCCAGGTTCTTTCCATGTCCTCTCTCTTCCATCATCAGCTTGTAGGCATTTGCTTTCGTGCCATCCAGATGGCCACTGCAGTGGCAAGCATCATA
>NC_043702.1:119032188-119034795 GCF_006229205.1 Suricata suricatta | reverse complement strand
TAGCTGATATTCTGCTAGCTTTATTACCTTATCTTGTGTAATTCCACCCATCCAGTTTGGTGAGGTAGCTATGATTATTCCCATTCTAGAGATAAGTGGACAGTGGCTGAGATATATAAATGAATTCATGCCATGTAGTTAGTAAGTGGTGGGGCAAGAATTTTAACCCTTTAAGTAGTCTGCTTAGTTTTTAGACACTGTTTGATATTCTCTTTCTTCTCTCATCTTTTAATCTCAATTCCTTACTGTGGATTGGTATTTCCACTTCTCTTCCTTGAAAAAACAAAAAAAGGCCACATACCGCTGATACCATGGGCCACAGGGGAAGGACACCTGCCCGAGGACATATAATCCTGTCTGTCAGGAACACTGGAAACTCAGTCCTCCTGAAATTTTATGTGTCTCGTTCCTCTGCTTGCAGCCAACTCATCCTCTCAGACAAGGGGCAGCAGAGATGACTTCAGTTAACTGGTCATCCCCCTTCTCAGGGGAGTTTCTGTGTAACTTAATTCTCCAGCTCCATGGCTCACTTCTTGTTTTTCAAACCCTTCCAGAAGAAATTTGCGTCTGTGACCTGAGCCCAAAATACACCAAGCCCTCTGTGGAAAGAAAGAAGCAGAGTAAGAGAAGGAAGACATTTCATAACACAGATACCTTAGGTTGTTCATTGCTGAGGAATCTGAGAATTGGGTGGCGTGTGTCATGGGTGGAAGGTCCAGCAGCTTGCGGAAGGGCTGCTGCCCAGATAGGCAGGACTCGATGGGGAGGACTTCCCAGAGAAGGAAAGGGTGGAGAACCCAGAGAAGGCTCCCAGGGGTTGTGCCCTGTGCTCCCTTTTATCGCTTTTGGAAATAACAAGATGGAAACCTGACCTGACAGCCCCAGGGACCTGCCAGATTCCAGGGGGGCACGAACGGGAGAGGGACTGGTCAACCTAAAGTGAAGTGAATGAATTATGAGCGATCAGTGAAACAGCAACTTGACCATCCCTTTTTATACTTAATACAAATTTTAGGGAGGAAGACATAGGCATGTCTTCAGGATCAAATGGTTTCTTGACTTATCTCTTTTTGTAAAAGTACTATTTTTTTTCATAAGGATGAAAAGATTTCAAGCTTTTCCAAACAAACCTTTATAAAGCCCCCAGTAGGGTCTCCAATAAAGTTGTGAATTGTGTTTCTTGTTTATGAAAAGAGTATCATATCCTCCAGAGAGAGGCATTGATCAGTCTTGTAACAGAGAGTGAAATTGGGACCACATATCACCATTTCGGTCTTGACACTTATCTGGAATCAGAATGTGTGTACCATTAAACCAGGTGACTCAGCACTACAAGAAGACTTTGTTTTCTTTGCCCTGGTGAGCTTACTTTAATATTTTGCATATGAGAAGCTTTTGGTGGAGCCTTGCTACTGCCTCAGCCCACATGGATAATGAGGGCTGGGCCATTCTGCGTTAATGCTTTTTTTTTCAATGTTTTTATTTTATTTTTGAGACAGAGAGAGACAAAGTATGCGTGGGGGAGGGGCAGAGAGAGAGGGAGACACAGAATCCAAAGCCGGCTCCAGACTCCGAGCTGTCAGCACAGAGCCTGACAGAAGGCTCAAACTCAGGATCATGAGTTCAAGAGATCATGACCTGAGCTGAAATCGGATGCTCAACAGACTACGCCACCCAGGCACCCCATGAATGGGATGTCTTATAATTGCAAAACAACAGCTCAGTTGGGGTAAGATGATTTGCACCCTGGAAGTCAGAGCAAGCAATGAGATGACAAACGACATTTGAACAGTGCGGACAGTACATGCTAGGGAGTTCAAGTACTGGTCCTTGGGACACAGGAATACATGAATTCAATTCCTGCTTTTCCAGGAATTGAGCTACCTTGAAAATGTGATACAGTAATATTAGTCATCTCAACTATCATCTATTGAGCACTAATTATGATTAAGCATTTCTAGTGCTTTTGATATAATGGTTCATTCATTAGTTACTTCTACGATGCAGATACTAATATTTTCAGTTTACAGATGAGGAGACAGAGCCATCCAGAGGATAACTTTCCCAAGATCACAGAGTTAGTATGAGAGGGATGAAGAGATGACTGAAGAATCTAGCTATTTACCAATCTTTATCTGCAATAACTCTGCATACGGAAGAACTAGGCTCTTAGGCAGGGAAGGTCCGATGACAAATAGACAGCCGGCCAACGATGGGACAAGTTGGTTAAATTGCCTGCACATTCCCTCAGCACCACCGGGAACCACAGAGCCCCAGTGATGGCTCGGCTGGCTGACTAGTGTCAGATGCCTGACACTATTGGAAACAGAGCCCTCAGGGGGAAAACTGTGGTGAGCCAGCTTTCTTGTGTCCACACACACTGAGCTGAGCTGAGGTCTATTGAGGACATTTGGTTCCAGGACACCTGGAAATTGAATCCCATGGAAAATTACAATGGAAGCAGGGGTAAATCTCCCTAATTATGTAATCAGAGTAAGGGCATAACAATAGCAGGTGAATCCCAGGAGGGCTGCCTGGCATCATACTTTGGGCTCAACCCCCCAGGGACCTGTAGGTAGACTGAGGAGTGTGGAGAAGGCAGTTTCT
>NC_043702.1:119030011-119032088 GCF_006229205.1 Suricata suricatta | reverse complement strand
ATATTTCTCTTTGGTCTTATTTCCACTAGGGTGAGCACCAGAAGAGTTGACATTGTAGGTAGTGTAGGAATCTGGAAGTAAGATCTGAGCCCTTTGGCTGAGACTGCATTGGATGGGGAAGCCTAAGGGAGAGATCATACCACTTGAGGTAGCCACAGTTCTGCTATGTGATTACGGAAGATCCCTAATGTAAGCCAAAAAGCACCCTTCTCTGGATGGCATTTTCAACATGCCACAGTGGGAATGGTTGGAAACACAACTCAACAGTTGTCAGACTGTCTTGGGTCACCAAGACCTGAACCCCAGGAAGAAGGAAGCAGTTTGAGAGTGCTGATTAAGAGCGGATTTGAGGCAATCAACCTGTCTTGGGTAATGGCTATGCTAACTCCTGAAAATTTAAGGCTGTGACAATGCCCTGGCACATAACAACCACCAACACATGCCTGTGGAATGAAGCACTAAATCACAGGGGAGTAAATCAGTTCCTTCCCCGTTCATCAGTCCTGCTTCCAAATTTCAGTATTACCCACTGATACTGGGAAAGTATTTGTGAGATGGCTGTATTCTGGAACACACCATTAGGGTTTTTTTTTTTTTTTTTAAACTAAAGGCCAAACCCTCAGGGGCCTCCAACAGGACGATTGGGATCTTTCTGATGGGCTCTATTTTATTGGACAAAATGCCATTCTACCAGGAAGGCCTGGGGCCCCTTGCTTCCAGGATTAGTGGGATCAGCTAGTTGGAGTGTGACATCACTGGCTAGAGTTCATTAGGTCCCACTTGCTCATTTGAATGGAATAAGATCAAATGTCTTTCTCAAGGTGACAAGCCCAGACTCTGAACTGTAATGCCCCCTCGTACAAGCTCAGAAGCACATAGGCCAGAGCACCCAAGTTTTCTCTACCCAGGTTTTGTGCAACCTTGTTCTTTCTCTTCCATGTTGGTATGACATTGGGGAAAGGCCTCCAACCCTACAAAGCTGAGAGTTTGGGAAATGACCATGACATCCAGGGTTCCCAACATTTGCACAAGTGTGATGCCAACAATAGAAACATAGGGTGGGCAAGAACGGCCATCCCTGTCGGCTGCTCTATTCCTGGGGTCCTGTGGGGAGGAATACAGCATGGGAAGAGAATCTTCATATTCTCGCTCACCTGTTGGGTTGGCCAAGCCTTGCTAACGATTCATAAACTATTCCTTCACATCCTCAGCCCTTGGCCAGTTTGCAATCTGTGTAGTACATCAGACAGAAGGCCAGTGGGGAGATTATTTCCATCGTTCCAATGTGCTCTTTCCCACCTACTAGCCTTGGATGACAGGGAGCCCTTAATATTTTGCAGACACGACGGTATCCTTCATGGTGATGGGCATAGAGTAAAAGCTCAGTAAATATGTGTTTACTTTGAGTCACTCTGGCCGTTCGATGAAAGATGAGTCATAGCTGAAGGTTTCACAATTACTCCAATCAGAGCTTCCTCTGAAAACATTCTTCAAGTTCTCCTTTGAAGGCCATTTGATTATATTAATAGTGATAATTCTATATAGTGGGATATCATAACTCCCACATGTGACACAGCATAATTTACAGGATGCACCTTTCTTTCAAAAGCTCCGAGGTTTCAGAGGAAACCAAATACTCATCCCTTCTTGCTTTTCACTTACACAGTCCTCCCTTCACCCTGCAACTGATGGCACAGAGTTTCTGAAACAAGGAGGAGGAGTTGACCTTACACGCTGCCCTCCCTCCCCACCCTCCCACCTCATGACTTGTCACTGCACTTGGAATAAAATCCAAAACCCTTCCTACGCTCCTGCTTACTTCTCACTTCCTGATTTTCTCCTTCCCCCCACATAGTCCAGTCACGGATTTATCTTTTTTTTTTTTGTAATGTTTATTTATTTTTGAGAGACAGAGAGATAGAGTATGAGCAGGGGACAGGCAGAGAGAGGGAGTGCTCCCTCAAAGCTGTCAGCACAGAGCTCGATGCAGGGCTCAAACCCACACTGTGAGATCATGACCTGAACCAAAGTTGGACACTGAGCCATCCAGGCGCTCCAGCCACAGGATTTCTCTTAA
>NC_043702.1:118908869-119029911 GCF_006229205.1 Suricata suricatta | reverse complement strand
TTATTATTGCAAACATGGAGGAGGGCAGAGCAAGAGGAAGTACTTTGGGTAGATGTGGCAACTTTCTCTACCTCTATTCCTCAGCCTGGAAAACCCAGGTAGGTGGTGGTGACAGAAGTTGAGCACAGACCACATTCCTGCCACAGATAAGGTCTGTGGAGGTGAATTCCCAAGCTGCAGAGGTGACTCCTGAAAGCATGGAGTCATCGCAGCTGAGAACGACTTGCCCCAAGCCATTGCTCAATGCCAGGGATAGTGTCTCACTCCCACCAGGTGTCATCAACCCTGGCAGGCTGTAGTTTCAGTTAAATGTGAGATGCCACATGGGTAAGTTCTTCTGCACGCCCCCCACCCCACCCCACCCGGAAGGCCCCTTTGTGGAGACATCTGAACCCTCTTTTGGTGAAGGCCCCCAGAATATTGAAGCCAGGGACATTGCCTCTCTCACTCCCTGCCAGGTACCCAGTGCCTAGGGCTGAGTCTGGTACGCGCTTATGGTCTTCCTAAACATTTTCTGAATGGTGGACTTTGAAAGGGTTGAATAAGGGATTCTTTGAAGGCCATACCAGAGTAGGAAAGAAAAAGTGTTTTGGGGGCCACCAACTGTAAAGAGTTTAGACAACAGGAATGGAGCCTGGGGCCAGGGCTCTGGAGCCCCAGCAGACGAGCTCAGCTCGGGGTGCAGCACAGATGGAAGGTGGCTCCTGGCCCTGGTAGGTGCTGCTCCAGAACACGGGATCTTGATCGTGCGAGAATTTCATAGGCCTGGGCCTTCAGTCGTGGTCAGGCAAGGCTCTTGTGGCCTAGGACTGAAATGAGTCCCATCTCCTTAGCACATTCCCCAGGGCCTGGCCAGGAGGACTGAATCTCCATCCCTCTTCAATGGCCTCTTCCTGTTAAACTTCCCAGAACATTTTCAGGACACCCATTAACTCAAAGGGGATGGTTTCCACGTCATGGAGGAAAGGTAGGGAAGCCCCTGAATTTCTCTTGGTGAGAGGTGATTGGGTAGGCAGTGATGAGCTGGCTCAGCATGGTGGGAGGTACTCCTGTTGGGGACTGTCTGCAGGCCCTCTGTGCCAGCCCCTTGGTCCCTGGCTGGCTGTGTGGGGCCTCTGTATCCTCTGCCCTCCCTCCATTAGCAACAGCCTGGCCTCTTCCCTTCTGGTTCCAAGAACCTCTTGAATTCTCTGGTTCTCTTCCACCTGCTCCTTCAGATACCTTGCTTCTCAAATTATAGCAACCAAAGGAGGAAACACTTAAGTTAAAGCTTCTTGGCTGATGAACTCAGCTGGCACTATCTAGGCAGAGGGCCCAGTGTCAGACCCTCAGGCCCAGCTGGACTGAGCCCCATTCCTGGACACTTCCGTCAACATCGGTGGACTGTAGAGTTCTCCTCCCTACCATAGAAGGGGTTAATGGTGGAAACCTATGGGGTTGTCCTGAGGATTCACAGAGATAATGTCCATAAATCATTTAACCCGGGGTTTGGAGGGGAGCAAGAGATCAATACATGTCATCAAGTTCTATTTCTGCATCTCCTTGTCATTCTTCTTTTTAACTCTCGTCTAAACCGGAGAAGTCCTTTGCCTCCTTGCAGGATGGATGTGTTTGTGGAGTGAGGATAAGAAGGCCAAGGCAGAGACATTCTTCTGGTGTATTTTTTAACCGTTGCTACTGCTTGTAGAAGATCGGGCATCCCACGTGCTACAGTGCAAAGCATGTCCATAAATTCTCGACACTGCTTCCCAATAAGGAGGAGTCTAATTCATTTGCCTTCATTATGGACTGGCAGTAGTGATGTGCTTCTTTTTAAGTTCATTTATTTATTTTTGAAAGAGAGAAAGAAACAGAGCACGTGAGCAGAGGAGGGGCAGAGAGAGAAAGAGGAGAGAGAGAATCCCAAGCAGGTTCTGCCCTGTAATCGTAGAGCCCGATGCAGAACTTCAAGATCATGAACCTGGGGATCATGAGTTGAGCTGAATCTAAGAGTCAGACACTTATACAACAGCCTCCCAGGCACCTGTGTAGTGACGTGCTTCTAACTGCCAGAGTCCAGCTCCAGCAGGTCCAGGGCTTCCTGAAGGATGGACGGTGTTGGCGAAAGGGAGAGAGAGAGCCTTGGCTTCTTTCTGCTCACCAGGCAGGCATTGCTGGGAGCTGCACCGGCCTCGCTGGATGACGCGGTCGCAGTGAGGAAATGGCAGACGTTGCACGGCTCCTGCCATGAGAGGCGGAACTGGCATCTCCTTCTGCTACTACTGCTCGTGTGAAATTAAGCCTGTTGCTGTTGATTAGGCCTCACAATGTTCCAAATTAGGCCGATATTCCTCACACAGCTACCCCATAAGAAAAACCATATTCCTGCCCCTGCATCAGAGATTTTAGATTAAAGTGCTGCAGATGTTTGCCAAAAGGCTCTTCTACTGAGCCTTGCAGACCCAAAACATAAGGGGGGCTGAGAACACAAGAGTTACAATTAACTCTGGCCCGGAGAAAAAGAGCCTAACTTAGAGATAAGAAACAGACAAGGACCAGACATCAGTTGTTGCATATATTTTTGCTATTGGAGTCACAAATACCCTCCTTTGTACTGACTTCAGTTATGAGGATGGATAAAAAAAGTTAGAAACCCAGGTGCAAGGTCAACAGGCACAGGGCCCTCATTATGCTAACATCAAGGAAAGGGCTTTCTCTAGCAACTTGTTAACAAACATTCTTTCTCTTGTGGTTTATGAACTAGATAAAATAACTCCCAGCCTATCTACATACAATTTGACCTATGTTTTAGTTTTAGCATTACTAACTTAAATAATATGTATATTATCCTGTTTTTTACTAAAAACATCTTGTTATTCTCTTGATTGTAAAATCTACTTAACCTTACTGTAAGTGCATTACGTGACTTGGTTATAACATGTTAATTAAAAACAAAGTCATAATTATTGGCCAAAAACCAACCCGTACAAAATAAGACAGGTTTGTTACTTTCTTAACCTTGGGGACTAATGCCAAGAATAAATTGGAATGGTTCTACAAAAATACTTCTGTAAAACTTGTCTCTGTACACCCTTGATGATTAAAACACCTTATCACTAAGAGTTAGAAACTGTAAACAGTTTCTATTTTCTGATGTTATGTTATTGCTTAACCAATAAAAAAGACACCAAAGCAGACTGAACAGAGACGTCTGCCTGGTGACCAGAAAAAAATGTATGGGGTACAAAACAGAAGTGGCAATTGCCTTAGACAGTGATTTCTGATAACAAATTCTTTGATAAGTAAAAATTTCCCAGAACATTTATTGGTAGAAGACTCATGCATAATCTTTATCAATAGGTGACTAGATGCTTATCACATGGGGAAGGTAGGGATCTTTAGCATTCAAATACAAGGCAATGTTTTTAGCATAGCAAAGTCAAAAGTTAGTTCTTTTGTGAGCAGGGGTCAATAGCCTGTTTTCCAGGGGAAGAAAAACAGGTTTTCTCAGGAAATGTAACATTTGCTTCTATAATCATAAAAGAAGAAACTCCTATAACAAGTTTTTTCACAAGGTACAATTCACATATTTTTAGCATAAGAAGGCAAGTCACTCCTGACATCAGTCAGTCAGGTGCCTTGGGGGTCGGTGCTCAAGTAGAAATTGAGTGGGGATTGAGTGGGTGTAGACGCAGGTCGCCACCTGACAGTGGCCTTGCAAACCTGCCTCACTTCAGAGATGGCTCCCAGCATCCAACAAATGGAAGACACTGGAAGTGATCCTGTGTGCTGCAGGAGCCAGGCTGGTCAAGCTGATACCGCTTTCTCTCTCTCAGGACACATGCCTTGGGCCCCTGATCCATCGTATAAGAAATCCGAGGACCCTGAAGGGGCTGTGCCTGACACCCCTGTGCGGAGAAGCCCTGGGATGGAGGGAGAGGCTGACAAAGCCCCCAGCTGCTCCAGCTCCTGCCATTTGTCAGCCCAGCCCAGGCACCGGCCGTGTGAGTGAAGAAGCCTTCAGAAGGAGCCCAGCTCAGGCCAGCAGCTGACCGCAATCTCATGAGAGACCCTCAGCACCCCCACTCTCAAATTCCTGACCCACTCATGAACAACTGTTGCTGTCTGAAGCCACTAAATTTTGGGCTGATTGGGGCACCTGCATGGCTCAGTCGGTAAGCATCCCACTGCGGCTCAGGTCATGATCTCATAGTTCATGGGTTTGAGCCCCGCATCGGACTCTGTGCTAAGAGCTCAGAGCCTGAAGCCTGCTTCGGATTCTGTGTCTCCCATTCTCTGTGCCCCTTTCCGGCTTATGCTGTCTCTCCCTGTCTCAATTATAAATAAACATTAAAAAAATACATTTTGGGCTGATTCATTATGCCTTAATTGGTAACAAATACAAATGTTATCAAGGAATAGCTCTGTGTGATAGATGCTTGTGATCTCAGTTTACAAATGAAGAAACCGAGATTTTAGAACTTAAGGAGCGTGTAAGACCCCAAGAGGAGATGCGGAGCTGGGACACAAACATGTGTCCGTGTCACCCCAGAGCCCGTGCTCAATCCTCCACACAGGGCTGCCTCATCTGAGGCTGGAAGAGGTTGATAAAAAATGGGTCAAAAGGTCTTCTTCTGCATCTGTGCTACAAGTCTCTCAGAGCTTTGGGATTAAATGCACGTGATCACGTTGTATTTGGAAAATCGCTACCGGCTGGACACACGTGTGGCTGGGTGTAGGTAACTGGCAAAGCGGGTGCTCTGGAAGGTTCTCGGTGCCGTGGGTCTCCTTAGGAGCAGCGCTGGGCTCGAGGGGAGCCCAAAGCAAAGTACCAGTAGGAGAGGGTTTAGTTCCCCCGACGGCCCCAGCTGCCCTGGGGAGGCCTGTAGATAGCGGCGAAGCCTGAGCACCTGGTCCACGAGGAAGGGCCTCTGGTGCTGGTGGAGGAAGGCCAAACAAACAAGGCTGAGCAGCGGGGGAGCTGCTGAGCAGGAAGTGAGTGTGGCACCCAGTGACAGAAGTTCTAAAGAGCAATGAGGAAAATATTTGTGGAGACGACTGAAGAATGTTCCCTAGAGAAGCACAGTAAGGGCTCCTGGCCGCCGCCGATGGGAAGAGACTGGTGGGATGGGGGCCGCATGGGAATGTACACGTGGCCACGGGCCACGTCAGAATCCCTGTCTTACCCTGGGCACGGCTGCTTGGTGACAGGCCCAGACTCTGAACTCTAATGCCCCAGCCTACAAGCTCAGAACCACATAAGCCCGAGCACCCAAACAGCTCCTGGGGAGACAGCGACAGGTCATTCAGGTCAAGGTCCATCAAGCACCTTTAATGGGCCAGGGACCAGCCAGTGATAGGACATCATATCATGTGCCCCACAGGGGCTTGAGGTGTGCAGGGAAACACTATTTTAAGACCTACTGTGAGCGAGGTCCTCTATTTCCTGATTTACTCATGGTATCTTATTTAATCTTGACACCAATCCTACCAAGCAGGCATTACGACCTCGTAAGAAACTGAGCTTAAACAACCTGTCGAGTGCTTAGCTTTGAACTAATTTCTAATTCTTTTTTTTAATGTTTATTTGTTTTTGAGAGAGAGAGAGAGAGAGAGAGAGAAAGCCAGAGTGTGAGCAGGGGAAGGGCAGAGAGAGAGGGAGACACAGAATCCAAAGCAGGCTCCAGGCTCTGAGCTAGCTGTCAGCACAGAGTCTGACGCTGGGCTCGAACCCATGAACCACAAGATCATGACCTGAGCTGAAGTCGGACGCTCGACCAACTGAGCAACTCAGGTGCCCCAAACTGTTCGTAATTCTGACGCCCATAGTAGGTTCATTCCACAGCTGGGCCCTGGGGCTCGAGGTTTGAGATTCATATTACATTTCTGTGCTCGCAGGAGGAAGGAAGAGGCCCATGCAGCCTGGAAGAGCCCCGGGGGCGTGGGGCATCGAGGCTTCTCAGAAGGGTTAGACCGGCTACGGACTGTGGATAAGCGGCAGCTAGTGTTTAGGGCCAGGCATCCAGGCAGCAGGATGGTGTGTGAGAGAGGGCGCAGGGCAAGGCCGCCAGGGGCCCGCAAGGAGGCCAGAGCGGGACTGGGAGGCACTCTGTGCTTCTCACTAAAGGATCTAGACTCACCCACAATGGTAACCACCTGGGTTTTCAAACAAGGAAGTGACATGATCAAATTCACCTTAAATTTAGGAAGGTGGCCCTGGTGGCTCTGCAGAGTGCTGCCAGGAGCACAGAGGGCCTGGACATTTGTACTTGGGTATCGTCTTGACCCCTGGGCTTCACAATTCTCTGTCTCCCTCCCGGCCCCAACCTAGTGAACAGATCCCAGCATCTTCTGCTCAAAACCCTGCTGTGCATGGTTTATACAGAACTCTCATTTCCTGGAAATGCCTCCCAGGCAGCCTGCCCGGTGTCCTCTCCAAGGTGTCCCCCCCCCCACCGCCCGTCTCTTCCCATTGCTGCTGCTGCTCTGCCCCACTGGACTGGGGCCCACTCACCCCACCCTCCAGGCACACTGCCCTTTTGCTTCACAGCATCTATCACCTTGGACTTGCAACATAACCTACCTGCATCCCCGGTGCTTATCCCGTGTGCTCTGTCTCTCCTCCCACTGGGATGTAAGCTCAAGCTCATGAGCACCTGGACCTTTCCACGGATGCAGGCAGGACTCTTTCCCTCCATCCCTGCAGCCCATCTGTCAGCGAAGGCCAGTCTGGGGGTCTTGTTCTCCAGTGCCTGGAACAGTTCCTGACTTGCGGCTGTCTTGCTTCCAGTGTCCTTAGCAATTTTGATCTGATTCAGTCACAAAGGGCAGCCACTGAGTACGTGGATAGCTGAACTGGGGTGGGGGTGCAGGCAGTGACATGAAGAAGAGAAACTGGTCTGGTGGGGTTCAGCCTTCCACCCCGGCCTCAGACACAGGAGTCCACTGCCATCCACACGGCATCAGACAGAAGTGCCCTGGTCCCCACCTTTATCCACACCCTGTCCTCTGTCTTAGCGTCTCACAGTGTATTCAGCCGCTCCCGCTGCTCTGGCTCCTAGAACTGCTCTCTCTCTCCTCTGAGCGAGGTCACGGCCATCACAATCCCAACAGTTTTCAGTTAAATTCCAATCTCATGTGCCAGCTATATATGTTTGGGATAAAAGACCAACAAAACTGACTGGACTTTAATTCCTGGGTCCATTTCCTCATGTCCTTGTCTCTCTTTAGCCAGTTTCACTAAAGCTTTTGTCCTCCCCTTGGTACTGACACTGCTCAGGTCAAGGTTGCCAGCACCTTCTACCCTGCCCTGTGCAGCGATCACTATCTTGTCATTATTTTATTTGACTTTATGGTGGCTTCCCACACGGTTGTCCTTCTTGATAAACTGGCCTCTTTTGCTTCCTATAAATGTATTGACTGATTTTTTTCCCCCTAAACATTGGCTACTCCTTTTCATCACCTTTTCAGGATGCATCAGCCTCCTCCATTAGATCGCTCTTAGCCGCTCCCCTGGGACCAAATCTGTGACCCAACCCTCTCTCCACTTCCCGCTGTCCTCCCTACCTCTTCTCCACCAGCACTTCTTACCTAGTTCTACTTTGGGTCTTCAAATACCCTCTCCATGCTCCCTGTCCACACCACCGATCTCCAGAGCAGTTTATCTAGCTTCCTTCTTGACCTGGCTCCTTCGTTGTTTAATAAATATTCCAGACATTTCATAGGCACCATGCTTTTGCTGCCTGCCTGGTCTTTCCCTGTTTTCCTTCCACATCAGGCATGGTCCCTACCACCCTGAGTTGAATGAGCCCTAGACTCAGGCATTGTTCTTGCTTGATCTCCTCGTCTCTCTCCCAGTACCCAGTTATCTCTCCCCCACTAGCCAGCTATCTCTCCCAGGATCTAGTCCATCAGCAAGCCGGGCTGGCCTCCCCTCTGAGATGTGTCCCGGGTGTGTCTGCCTCTCCCATCGCCATGGTGGCGGCCAACCTGCCCTGGGCTTTGCCATCTCTGCTGGCTCACTGCGATGAAGGTGGAAACTGGGATCCTTCTTCCTCTTTTGTTCCATCTGGAATCTAGCCTCTCCGGAGCAGCCCAAGGGTCTTCTCCAGATTCCAATCCATCCCCACTATTCCCTGCTTAAAGGCACACAGGTGGCTTCCAACAGCATGCAGAATAAAATACAGACGCACTGGCATGGCCTACCGGGCCCACATGAACTGTTCCCACCCTCCTTGACCTCACATCCCTACCCCCAAGACCATCCCTTCCTCACACAGAATCAGGGTTAGTTCAGCACTGAGGATTTTCCTCTTGTGGTCCGTCTTCTGACACGCTGCCTGCTGACTTGTTTTCCACCTTCAGACTCCAACCTTGTCATTACCTCCCTTGGGGAAGGGTCCCTTACACTCTGACTCAAGCGGCCATCATGATCTCCCCAGCCCTGTCGCTCTGTGTTTTATCCTATTGTACTTCCTTACAGCCCTTCTTGATGTCTGAATTCATCTTCTGTGTTTCTTTGCTGTCTGTTTCGAAGAGTAGAACAGAAGCTTTGTGAGAGCAGGGATTCTGTCTGTTTTGTTCACCGTGATGCTCTCTGTTCCTACAACCGTGCTAGGCACTCATTGGGACCTCGGTGGGTTATGTGCTTGAACCAACAAACGAACAAATGAATACATGAATGAATGCATGAATGCATGTGGGTTGGAAGAATATACAGCTGCCTATATGGGTTCTTTGAAGGATCGTGAGAAAGACTTTCCCCCCAGATGTTTCCATTTTGCCTCCTGTTAAAATATCTGAAGTTTCATTAAAATTTTTTTTTTAACGTTTATTCATTTTTGACAGATGGAGAGAGACAGAGCATGAGTTGGGGAAGGGCAGAGAGAGAGGGAGACACAAAATCTGAAGCAGGCTCCAGGCTCTGGGCTGTCAGCACAGAGCCCAAAGGAGGGCTCAAGAACCCACAGACCAAGAGATAAATGACCTGAGCTGAAGTCATATGCTTAACCAACTGAGCCCCCCAGGGGCCCCCTGAAGTTCCATTTTTTAATAACAATGACTTCTGCTTCTGGATATGATCACTGGGTGGGACTCTCATGCCAAAAACATGCATAAAACCTGGGGTAGAACATATGAAGCAAGTTTTATTTCCCTTCTTTGTTATTCATTTGTACCCAGAATGTGAGGACTCAGGTGTTTCACTAATTGTAGAAAACTCTTTGGCCATTATCTACTAGCTACTACCTTCCCCCATTCTGTGTCCCCTGTCCTGCTGGGCGTATGCCAAAACTTCACATTCTAGTTTTATGTGATTTCCCTTATCATTCATATTTTAAATCTCTTTCTCTGTACTGAGTTCTGCTTTCTTTCTTTAGACCTACCTAGTTCCCTAATTCTTCCTACAGATGTATTTCATCTGCTCTTTAACTTGGCTTTAAATAGCTTTAATAGTTATCTTATTTTTTTCATGTTTAAATTTTATCTTTAGTTTATTAATACTGTAAAAATACTTATTTTTATAAATTTTGTAACCAACAACTGTGTTCTCTCAATTCTTAGGCAACTGATGGAGCCCTTTTCGTTTTTGCTGACTCTTGCTCATGCTGCCTTATTTACTCTACTCTTTACACTTTTCACTTTTGAGTTTATGCTCAGCTTAGCTTAAGCCGTGGGATTCCTGTGAGGTCTGCCTTGAATAACTGTCCCTCCAGATAGGGTTTCTTTTAGCATCTGCTACAAGCTTGAGTTGGCTACCAACACGGGGCCATTTTATGTTCACTTTTCTTTTGGAGTTTCCGAGATGATAGACAGTATAAACATGAGTTCCAAATCCACACGAGGTTGGAGTTATATATATTCTCAGAGGAGCCTTCTTTTTCTCCAAAGAACCCTTGATGATAGGTACAAGTATTGTTTTATGCCTCTTCTGTTGGTAGGCAGACTTTTTCTTGTTCTTCTTCACTGAGGATAGAATTTCAATGTTCCTGGATTTCTGCAGGCGTCTCCGATTCATCGTTCCACCTGTGTAGTTCCAGAGAGTGTCTCCTGTTCCCATGTGGCTTTGCCATGGACATCGGGAACAAAAGTTAGCCCCAGAACAGTCTTACCTTTGGCCACTCTCTGGGGGAATTTCCTTATTTACACTCAAGGTCAACTATAGATTTGAGAGCCTTGGTATATATATATACGATGCAGTGTTTTATGTGGTTTGAATGGGAAGGTTTACATATTATCAGCCTGCTCTATGTCGAGATGGAAGGCATGCGTTTTTATTTAACTCTGTATTCACTCATGCTTCATGTCTTTAATGTTGACATCCGATGATTGATAACAATCTTAACTGTTTAGGGAATTTTAAAGCTCAGAAATCCTTTTTACATCTATTTCCTATTAGAAATCTTTGCCTTCCGTGTATAGGTAAGGAAGCCATGCTCAGAGTTAAGCGACTTGGTTAATAATGACTACTATTTTTTGAAGCCTACTCTATCAGACACTATAAATGTACTATGGCAAATGCTGGCAGCAGACTCATGAAATGGGTATTATTTTCTGTGTCTTGTGGTTGAGAAAACTCAGTGTCTGAATGCTAAGGTACTTTGTCTGAGGTCCCATAGCTTGTGACACAGATGCCTGCCTGGTTCCAGAGCCCATTCTCTTCCCAGTGCTGTCTCTGTTCGTTCTCCAAGCTCCTTTCCTAGATGTGAGGTTTTTTGTTTTTGTTTTTTGCATTTTAGTGAAGGCATTTATGCATTTTAGTGCACATTTTTGCTTAGAAAGTTCTTTACTAATAAATATGTTTATCAATAACTTGGTTAGTTGCAAGTGGGCACTGTTTCTTTGATCTAGTTACATACAGGAGGAAAAGCTCCTAAATAACCCACACGACACCAGACACTACCATTTACTGTTTTCACCTGCTCCAGGCTGAGGACTCTTGCCTGTAGATTACAGACAGTCCCTGACTTATGGTGGTTGGACTTACAGTTTTTCAACTTTATGTTGGTATGAACACAGTGTGTGTTCAGTAAAGACAGTACTTCGAGTTTTGCATTCGGATCTTTTCCAGGGCTAACAATGCATCAACAGTACTCTCTCCAGATGTTGGGCGGTGGCAATGAGCTGTGGCTCCCAGTCAAAAACACCGGCAAACAACTGACACACAAATGATCTATACCCCTATGACCATTCTGTTTTTCACGCTCAGTAAACTGTTCGACCAATGCATGAGTTATTTAGCACTTTTTAAAAAACTGACTTTGTGTTAGATGATTTTGCCCAACTATAGGCTAATGTAAGTGTTCTGAGTATGTACAGGTGGGCTAGGCCAAGCTATGATGTCTAGGGGTATGAAATGCACTTTTGACTTATGATATTTTAACTTTACAATGGGTTTATCAGGGTGTCACCCTATCATAAGTCAAGGAGGATCTATATTAGCTAGCATCTCAAGCTGTGCTTTTTATTTTCTTTTTCAACCATGATCTTTCAAATGATGTTTCTCATGGAACAATACAAATCAGATAATTGGAGAAGCAGTGGAATTTTTTGTGAACATGTAGGCCGATCACCAGAGTTCACTTCTTGGAAATCTAGTCACCTTAAAAAAATATATATATATATATTTATATATACATATATATATATATATATATATATACATACATAAACAAGTAGAAATGAATAAAAATCATTGGCTTTGACAAATAAGTTCAACTATCTGTTAAGATAGCTCTTGATTTTTAGTACTTCCCACTATTTATGTCCGTATAATGATGTGAGCCCAGGTAGTGGAAAAACCATGTCTCTAGGAAAGAAATGAGAAATTGTCTGCACGTGGAACCCGACTTGCTGGCCCAGCTCTCTGCAGTTCAGTACAACAGTCTTAATTTGTCAGTCACAATGAAACAATTCGGTGTCCACTAGCCAGATTCAGAGGTAGGAACTTGAGACTTCAAAAGAATCTCTCCTCCCTGTAGGTCAGTCTGTGGTCTCCTGGAGATGCGTCTCTTTTTCTCTGCCAGTCTGGACGTTTCTGGGGACAGGTGCTGGGAAGCCCCGCCTACTCCAACGCCAGGGGTTTGAGTCTAAAACCAGTGGTCTCTTCACTACACAATGTCATTCCCTGGTCCATGGGCTTTCAACTCTGAAGGACTTTCTTCTTTTCTTCAGCCTGGCCAAAATAATCCCATTTTTTATTTGAGACTCAAATCACCTCTTCTCTCAGAAGTGACCCTTGTTACTTTTGTCCATACAGATATTTTTGTTCTTTGAACTTAGAGATGATACACACTTACAATTACACTGAAGACACATTATCTTGGATACCTTTTCTGTATCTCTGGCTAAAACTAACAACACAGGAAACAACACACATTGGTGAGGATGCAGAGACAGGGGAACGCTCTTGCACCATTAGTGGGAATGCAAACTGGTGCAGCCACTCTGGAAAACAGTGTGGAGTTTCCTCAGAATGTTAAAAATAGAACTACCCCACAACCCAACAATTGCACTAGTAGGTATTTACCCAAAGGACACAAGAGGTATATGCATCCCAATGTTTATAGCAGAATTATCCACAATGGCCAAACTATGGAGAGAGCCCAAATGTCCATGGACTGAAGAATGGATAAAGAAGATGTGGTATAATATACATATGCATACACAAAGGAATATTGTTCAGCCATCAAAAGAATGAAATCTTGCTATTTGCAGTGATGGGGATGGAGCTAGACTGTATTGTGCTAAGCAAAACGAGTCAGTCAGAGAAAGACAAATACCATATGATTTCACTCATATGTGGAATTTAAGAAACAAAATATATGTACATAGAGGAAGGGAAAAAAAGAGAGAGAGAAACAAACCATAAGAGATTCTTAATGATAGAGAACAAACTGAAGGTTGATGGAAGGAGCGGGGCAGGGATAGGCTAAATGGATGGTGGATATTCTTGGTATGATGAGCATTGGCTGTTACATGTAAGTGATGAGTCACTAAATTCTACACTTGAAACTAATTTTACCATATATGTTAATTAACTAGAATTTAAATAAAACATTGAAATAAAAAATAAATAAAAGTGGCATGGTATCTCTTTATTTGTATACTATGCTTTGCTTAGTTCCATATTGAAAGACTTTTATTTTGGTATTACACTTTGGTGTCACAATGTTGTCATGATTATCATGGTACTTTTATCTTGGCACAGTGTTTGTTCCAATGGATATGTGTGGTATTACAGCTATTGGGGTGAAGGGCGTAGACATCACCTGTTTTTTAAAATATTTTTTTGATGTTTATTTATTACTTAGACAGAGAGAAATAGAGCATGAATGGGGGAGACGCAGAGAGAGAGAGAAACACAGAATCCAAAGCAGGCTCCGGGCCCTGAGCTGTCAGCACAGAGCCCAATGCGGGGCTTGAACCCACAAACCATGAGATCATGACCTGAGCCGAAGTCGGATGCTTAACTGCCTGAGCCACCCAGGTGCCCCTTACCTGTTTTTTGATAGCTATTAGCAACTGTAAAAGAGAGACTGTTTCTGCACACTCTCACCAATGCTGGGTGCCATAAATAGTTAGACGGAATTTGTTGGCTTTTCATGTGTTAGGTAAGTACATAGCCAGTGAAGCACTCAAAAATTCTAAGTGCTCCCTTTCTTTTTTCTCTAGAGAAAGGACTTTCTAGGTGTTGTGATGCTAACAAAGTTTCATCTCTCTGGATTTCAGTTTTCTTAACTGAAAAAGGGGAGAAGAATACTTAAAGAATATTTATAGAGCTGTTGTCAGGATTAAAGAATACAATGGAAATAAAGAACTGGACCTACTATTGGACAGTGCCCAGTATATGACAGGAACGTTCTCTTTGTGTTCCCTATGATGCCAGGAACGTAGGACACTCAGTGAACACGAGGTGAGGAAAATTAGTGTCATCATCACACCCAGCATCGGCTGAATGCTGGCCACCTCTAGCTACTGCCGTAAGTTCTTGACTTATTGGCCTATTTAATGTTCGCCTTCACACTGTGCTATTACTATCCCTATTTTATACCAACTTAAAGGTATAAGCTAGTGAGGTGTAAATCGCCGATTGAAGCCCAGGCAGTCCGACTTAGAACTTGAGATCGTAAATCTCCCACCTTTTTTGGAAATCAGATGGTGTACAGCAGGTCACCCATCTTTGTCTTGTCCCGATGTGCAGCCCCACAGCACCTTCTTGCTAAGGTTGGCCGGCTTCTGGGACAGGCTTACCGTTCCTCCCTAGACGTGAACTGTAAAGAGGGGGAAACAATAAGCACATTCACTGCAGCCAGGTCAAAACACAAATCACAATTTACTTTATGTGTACAAAGACCGATCTGAGGGGCACCTGGGTGGCTCAGTCAGTTAAGCATTCCACTTCTGCTCAGATCAGAATCTCATGGTCCATAGGTTCGAGCCCCGTGTTGGGCTCTATGCTGACAGCTCAGAGCCTGGAGCCTGTTTCAGATCCTGTGTCTCCCCCTCTCTCTCTGCCTCTCCCCTACTCGCTCTCTGTCTCTGTCCTTCAAAATAAAATGAAGACATTTAAAAAATTAAAAAAAAAAAGACTGATTTGATATGTGCTAGATCCTAGAGAAGTCCCACACCTAGTTAAGTCCGACATAGACCTCGATGTCCATCATTTTACACTATACTTGTAGCAGTGAGCCTTTAATAAGCCACAGGCTTGCATGTTTTCAGGGGAGATATCTTACAGTTAAGTCTAAATAGTCACTGTTTGGCTTTACTTTTTATGTTTCCTCTGTTGCAGCAACAGAGGAGGACTGAAGTAAGAATCATGCACTTCGATTTTTAAATAGCAAACATTCCCCAAAGCCTGAGGTATACAGGTAGTTTTGTTGCAGTGAACATACCTAACCTGTCCCAAGGCAGGGGTGATAGGGGAAGGTGATCTCATTGTCTCGTTACAAACGGACATTGAGGTTGGGAGCGTCAGAAAGCACGTGTGGACTTTTATTGTGCTCTTAGGACAGATGGAAGCAGATCAGGGGGGTGCAGTCTCCATCTTCCAAAAGAGGTCCTGTATTGTGAACTGAATAACTGTGCACAGTCACACACAGGAAAAAAATGTCTAGGAGGTCACGTGACACAATATTAACTCCATGTGGCGGGATTACAGGATATTTTTATGTTTAAAAAATATCTTTCTAGGGGTGCCTGGGGGGCTCAGTTGGTTGAGTGTCCAGCTTTGAGTCTGGTCATGATCTCACAGTTTGTGGGTTCAAGCCCCAACCTGGGCTTTGCGTTGATAGTATGGAGCCTGCTTCGGACTCTCTGTCTCCCTTTCTCTCTACCCCTTCCCCACTCATGCTCTGTTTCTCTCTCCCTCTCTCTCTCAAAAATAAATAAACATTAAAAAAAAATTGTAAAAAACGTCTTTCTGGAGGTGCCTGGCTGACTCAGTCAAGTTAGGGTCTGACTCTTGATTTCTGCTGAGGTATGATGCCAGGGTTGTGAGATTGAGACCTGCATGCGGCTCACACTGAGTGCTGAGTGTGCTCAAGATTTTCTCTCTCTCTCTCTCTCCTGCTACCCCTCCCCCCCATTCATGTGCATCTTTCTCAAATAAAACTAAAAACAATGTTGGGCACCTGGGTAGCTCAGTCGGTTAAGTGTCCGACTCTAGATTTTGGTTCAGGTCCTAACCTCACTGTTCATGGGATTTTGCTCTGAGTAGGGTTCTGCACTGACAGTGTGGAGCCTGCTTGGGATTCTCTCTTTCTCTTAAATAAAATAAACTTTAAAAAATGTTTCTCTGGATTTCCTGAAAAAAATTTTTTTGAGAGAGAGAGCGAGAGCAAGAAGGGCCCCACCATCAGGTGTTGGTAGCCATTACCTGTGGCTATTTTAGCTTCGCCATCATTTAGAGCTGTGACGTGTTTGCTGGGTTATGCTCTTCTTCGCAAAAGAAAAAAAAAAGAGCAAAAAAAGCTACAGTATAGAACACCACTTTAATATTATAGGCATTCAGTTTTATTGAAAAGACACCTTCATTATTCAGAGATCAAGATCCTAACTTAGAGACATTTATGAAAATGTCCATAGTTGTTGAAGACCTAGTCTCTTAAATTATACATGCAGTGAAAATAAGAGAAAATAAAAACATGTTTTTGAGAGTCAAAATGATACAGAAGAGTTGGAAGTGATGCCATCAATATCTACAGATCTCTGAAGAAATTTAAGTTAATTTTTTTTAAACATTTATTTATTTTTGAGAGGCAGAGAGAGCATGAGTAGAGGAGGGGCAGAGAGAGAGGGAGACACAGAATCTGAAGCAGTCTCTGGGCTCTGAGCTGTCAGCACAGAGATGCGGGGCTTGAATCCATGAACCTCAAGATCATGACCTGAGCCGGAGTTAGCTGCTCAACCAACTGAGCTACCCAGGTGCCCCAAGAGCTAAAATTTTATGATTTTTTAAAAGTAGGCTCTCTGTCCAATATGGGGCTTGAACTCATGACCTTGAGATTAAGTTTTTAAAACTAGATAATAGTGGTGACAATGATTGAACACTTTTTATGTGTCAGATCCTGTTCTAAGTATATGAATGAATTGAATTCTCACATTAAGGAGATTTATTCCCTTCTCTCCATCTTAAAGATGAGAATACTGAGGAACATAGAGATTATACAGCCAGGTTACAAGCAGTAAATGGTAGATTGGGGATTTGAACCAAGAAATCTGCATATTCTGTTCCAGATTGTAGATTGCATATTGGTTACTATGTAGCCTCACTATAGACTTAGGAACAAAGGGATTGATTCACAACTTTTTGAAATTGGTAGTAGAGAAACTCCTAGCTAGATATTACCTACCAACTCCAGTTCTTGGTACGCCAACCTTGGGAGTTGCTTGGCCAGAATCACCCATGGGACGCCTACTGCTCTATTCCTTAATATCTCCTGATACTCAGAGAATCTTAGGAAGAAAACCGAAGAGTTAGACCTCAGTGTGGAATTTATTTTCTTTATCTTAAAATTTTATTTGGACACTAGCTGATGTTCACAGTGAATTAAAATGGTAACAAACTCAAAAGAGAGATGACCATTGAAGGTACGTGGAAGCGCTAGATGTTACTGAACTGATTGGCAATCTGGGACCAGAAAGAAGCCAAAGGAGAATGAGACGCACATGTGGTTACCACAAGTAATCTCTTTTTCATTGGTGGGACCAAGGGCTGGGGCACATGCTGCCTGCCGGAAACTCCAGGTTCTCTGCTTTACCTCTACATGAGGAAAACTATACTCTAAAAATTCTACTGAGTTCCAGAGTCTATTAAGTCTGATTAAAACAAACAGCTAAACAGCTAATGTATCTGCTGCCAGCTGGTCAAAGGCTTTGTGACATGCCAAAGCCACCTCTGGCTTTTGTGTCCCATTGGGTTTGCATGACTTCTGCACGATTGGATTTAGAGTCACAGCTCAATTTGGGATTAGAAGATCCGATTTACTGAATTGTAGTTAAACTAGTAAATTAGTGACAGAAGGCATTTGACCTAGATGTTTGTATTTCTTTAGTTCATTCTCCAGGATTTATCTCTACCTTATATTTTGGGATAACTTAAGTAAATCAGCATAACTGTTATATAAACAATGGGTTATATTCTTAAAAACTAGTGGGGAATTTTTGTTAAAAATGTTAACTTCAGGAGTATTAATCACCACACTTAAGAATGTATCTACAGAGAATGACTTCCTTAAAGAAATGACTCTTAACTATAATTAAGTTCATTCCCTACACATCCTTAATCTAATGATTCTAAGTTATTTCTCTGTCTTCTTTTCTTAATGCAAGGCACTCACTTTGGAAACTTCTGAGACTATGCTGGTGACAAATCCAATCCAGCAAGACTCAACCTGGGTCCATCACAGTGTTATGACATTGGTGACTTGGGTATATACACTGCATAATAATCCACCCTCTCCTCTTTCCCCCCTATTTCTGGAGATGTCCCTTCCCTAGTTTCTAGTTTGGGACCTTCTCTCTTCCCATACTCGCTGAGGTGCTGGCTCACAAAGTTTCCTCTGTGTTTTCTGGACTGTGCATCTCTTCTCTTCTACGTGTTCATTGCCCAGGTTTCATGCAGGCTCAGCCCCCACACTACCATGAGCAACTTGAGAGAGGTACTGAACGTCACTTCCCTCTGTATCTCCAGGCCTACCTAGCACATTGTAGGAGATCAAAATAAAATGATTTTTTAGAGTTAAGATATATTGATAAAGACAATAACCTTTTATTTTTCTTCTCACTGTGATTTGGTGAAGAAATGGAAGATAACCTTAAGCAGAACTTGGTTGCGTAGTTCTTGGGGTGTTCAAGTCCCTTTGAGGTGGCAGTTATGATTGGGTTTTAGCTCCTGCCCTACCAGAGAAATGATGGGGTGTGTGTGTGTGTGTTTATGTGTTGTGTGTGAAGAATGAGGTGGATGTCAGGAGAGGTGAGTGGACCAGACCATTCACTTCTGGCATTCTTGTGCCTCACTTGTCTTCCTGAGATAGAAGCAGAAAGAGAACTACCATTTCCAACTACCATTTCTGTGTTGGCCACGCAGAAATCCCATCATCTCTTACCAGCTGGAGATTTCCCTACCAGTCCTCCTCTCTAGGTCCTCTATTAGCACTTACTGCAGCACTGTCCTCCTGGAGCTGTAGTTTTCCCCGGTGGGGAGTCTTGGGCATGTCCCAAGTAACCTTCTGCTGTTCACGACTTGCGTCTGACAAGACCTCGGAGTTAGAGAAGCTCCGAACATACCAGACTCTGTGTCCTAGGACGGTCGTTGTTTCTTCCACCACAAAGCATTATTTTAGGCCAACCAGAAAACTGAAAAGATTTCTAAAACTGCTAGGTAACGCATTATACACATAAAATCACACATACACCATTAGTTTCAAGTGCGGAACTTGAAGGTGGTCACCACTACAAGAAGCAAGAGGAAAGCCCACACCTGAGCCCTGAGCATGGAAAGCCAGTGTGCGGGGTGAATTTGGGGCCACTGAACTAGAGCCCCTTCTTTTAGCTCCACCACTGTCTGGTCTCTGCTCGTCCACACACTTAAGTCACACTGAGATTTTGTTGCAGGAGTGAGGCTGGATCCAAAGGACCCAAGCTGGCCAGTGGCCCAGAGGTGCCAGATGGCTGGCATCTGCAGGGGATGATGACACACAGGGGATAAATGAAGGGAAGGAGAACGTGTAGCTGAGAGATACTGAAGCCCGAGCGGTGGTTCTGCTCCAGTGACTCCCTAAATTTTTGGTTGAGGGCGGTTATTCATAGCAGCACTAATCTCCTTTCTCGGTCTCCCCCTGGCCAAACATCAAAGGAATTAAAGGAAAATGCCAGAGTATATCAACATCAGTCTGAATCCCACCACCCTAGCACACCTAATCTCTTTTTGAAAAATTTTTATTTTTTGTATATTCTCTTACCGAATTTGCTTTTTAATCTGTACAGCAGTTACTCACTTCAAAATACAAAAAGGAACAGAATCCTTTATTTGAATTTTTCCATTAAGTCAAGGTGAAGGAGATATTTTCATCTAAGTGGGAAAGTTCTGGAAAGTGGGTGAACAGTGTCTGAAGTTTGGGCTTTCTGGTTTTGGCTTATTGGACCCTTGGACACATTTTTGTGACCTTGAGAAAGTTCTCTCATCTCAGTGATGGGTGGTAAGAAGCTTTGCTTTGGCCTGCAGAATGGAAGGCCCCAGAACATATTTGTGATCGTTAGTACAAAGAGTTAACACGGTACATGCCACTTACTCTTTACAGCTGGTAATGTTTTCCTTTTATTAAAAAAAAAATCCAAACTTAAAGAAAAGTTGCAAGAATAGCAGAATGAACACACATTTCCTCTTTACCTAGATTTGTCGATGGTTACCATTTGGCCACATTTGTTTTATGTCTTTTGTTCCACATGTGTGCATGTTCACACAAATATTTTTTTGGAAAGCCATTTGAAAGTCATTTTCACAGAGAATTCAATTATTATTTTCCATAATGTCTTAATACATGTCTTCTAAGCACAAGGACATTATCCTAGACAGCAGTGTAAATGTCACACTCAGGAAATCTAACATTAAATCATAATATTATCTAATATATAGACCACATTCAAATATCTCCATTGGTCCCAACAATAGTTTGAAATGTTTTAGTCCTTTTTTCAATCCAAGATCAAGAATTATTCAATACATTAGCTGTCCTGTTTTTTTTTTTTTAATCTAGACAGTTCCTGGGCCTTTAAAGAAATTCTCATATCTTTTGATATTTTTGAAGGATTCAAGCCAGCTGTTTTGTAAAGTGCCTCTCATTTTGTTTTTTTTTTAATTTTTTAATGTTTTATTTTATTTTTGAGGGAGAGAGAGAGATGGGGACAAAGGATCTGAAGTGGGCTCTGTGTCGACAGCAGTCAGCCCAATGCGGAGCTTGAACTCACAACGCATGAGATCATGACCTGAGCCGAAGTCAGACACTTAACCAACTGAGCCACCCTGGCACCCCAAGTGTCCCTCAGTTTAAATTAATCTAATTATCTCCTCATGCTTGGCTTCAGGTTAAACCTCTTTTTGGCAGAAATGCCGTATCTGTGATGTCAAATCTTTCTCAGTGCATCAGTCACATCAGGAAGCACAAGATGGCAGAATCTCATTATTGATGCTGGTTATTTTGATTAGTTAAGTTGATGTCCCCAGATTTCTCAATTTAGAAGTACCTTCCCCCCCATGTTTAGTGCGTAAGCAATTCACTGCCAGTGGTTTCTTGTATGCTCATCTTTGTGATTACAGCCAACATTTCATGACATATCTCCTTCCTGATGAGTCTACTTTCTTCATCTGACCACTCTAGTATTTGCAATTCTTGGGTGTCTACGTCCACCCTCACCAGTGGCGTGACTTCGTGCACCTTTCTTAGAGAGGCTCTTAGTATCTCGCCTCTCTCTCTGTTTCCTCTTGAGGTTTCCAAAGATCCTATGGGGGTTATTCCACAGAAGCCTCATGTTGAGCCAAAGGTCAAGAAAGCCTGTCTCTGAGAGGTTTGTGGCCATGGCTTTTTGTCTAATGGAGTACCTCATAGATTGATAGCCAAAAAGTTTACAAAATGTTTAAAAGAATTCTATCAGTCTGGAATAAACAAGAAGGAAATAGTACAAAATGAAAGGAGATCTTTGAACCCCTCACCTTGTGCAGACAGGAGATGGTTGAGAAAAGCACTCGTCTGCAAACTCGGGCCAGATTCAGGCAAAGGAATGAGACCCCAGAAGGGAGAGAGCAATGAGCCAGTGAACAAAGTGGCAGAGCTGAGCCCCAATCAAGAATTAGCTATCCATGCCCAGTGGAATTTCAGCATCACTTATGGACCCGTGACATGGTGTGTCTCTTGTTTCCCTGTGTGTCCACGGCTGTGAGGCCTGCCATAGTGGGGGGCTGGTCACTTAAGTCACTGGCATGTAGATTGGAGGAGTGGGGCTCAGTCGCTGCCCCTGAATAACTATGCACACCTGAACCTGACTTGACTGCTTTGACCTGGTGTCATGATGGGATGGGGCTTATTGGTCTTGGGGGAGGGACTAAGTATTTTGCAGGTGGGAAGGCTGTGAAGTATTGTCACCTGTGGGTGAACTGCTGTGACTGTATTTTCCAAAGATGGCCACAACAAGATTTCTGCTTTCCAACAATGCAATCTCGATACGTCTCCCTTGGAGGGGGAAGGTCTCTGGTCCTTTTCCTTAAATTTGGGCTGATGCTTGACCCACAGCAGAAGTTAGACTAGATCATAAATGCTGAGAGAGCATCCTGTCTGGTTCTCTTGGGATGCTCGCTCTTAAAACCCAGGCACTTTGCACTGAAGCCCAAGCAGTGACATAGTGAGGCGAGGAGTAGGTGTTCCTGCTGAGAGCCCCACTGACAGCCAGCATCGACCGCCAGACACATGAGTCACGAGACTTTGCAGGATTCCCACCTCCTCATGTCAAGCAACCCTGAACCTTCAAGTCTTTCCCGCAGAGCCCAAGCATTGTAACACGGTGGCAAGAACTCCTGACCCACAGAATAGGTGCACATAATGTTCTTGTTTCATTTTGTCATAAGTTTGGGGTACTTTGTACCACATCAGTAGTCACTGGAACACTGGATGGATTTTGCACTTCCCTGTGGGAGATGCCAACGTTGGTTCTTATTCCTGTCGATCCCATTGCCTCCAAATAGAAGCCATTTTCCAAGGTCGATGTGGGAGATCCTTCATTTTTAGCAAACTAGAAGCAAGAAGCCAGGTGTTCAAGAGATGAAGAAGGGTGCCAGGTATCCCTGGGAGAAAAAAAAGTGTTTGGAAATGTAACACAGCTGGAAAAATCCATCGTATTGCAAACCAGACTCAATGAGTTCATATTGAACATTGTGCTAAGCGTCAGGGCAAGCATACATGAGACAGAAGACCCCGCACATGGACAAGAACAGATGAGCCTCTCTTCCTGTGTCCAACTGCCTGCTTTTCTCTCTGTGCCCCACTGCAAATTCTCAAGAAGAAATATGTGATTTTTTCTTACTCCCTCGCTGGGTAGTTTTCATATAAAGCCAGCTGCTGGCCCACGGCAGGTGTCTGGCTCTGGGTCAGGCATCTGCCCCACTCTTCAGGTCTGTGGTACAGGTGACTGGAGTTGCTTTGGGCTGAACTATGTCCCACCCCAAATGCATATGCTGAAGCCCTAAACCCCAATCCCTCAGAATGTGCTTTTACTTGATGATAGGGCCTTTAAAGAATTGCTTACATAAATTGAGGCTATTGGGGTGGGCTTAACTCAATATGACTGGTGTCCTTATAAGAGGAAATGCGCACACACAGAGAGGGACATCGGGGATGAAGCACAGAAGATTCCAGTGAGGACACAGCCAGCAAATGGCCAATGAGAGCCAAGGAGAGAGTCCTGAGAAGAAACCAAACCTGCTGACACCTTGATCTTGACTTCTATGCTTTACAAATTCCTTACAATGCAAGTCATCTCCCTTGCAAAGAATTAAAACACTCAGAAAGATGTGAATAAAACTTTACACACATAATTTACCACAGTGACATTGACTTTAAAGCAGGTCATAAAGCACAAAATTGGTTCTTAAAATCTGTCTTTAAACAGACAACTATTGTTGCACACCTATGGCTGGATGAGCAAGGAATTTGGGGCAAGATTTTGGTCTCTGAATACAGAATCCAGCTAGCTAGACCTAGAGGGGCATCGCTTTTCAGGAAACCAGAAGAAGATTCTTCCAGATCAAAGAGTCCTTAGAGATAGTCTAATCCAGCCTTTCACACCACAGATGAGAATCTTGTGTTCAAGAAGCATCTGCCAGCCTCCCAGACTTCTTCAGGTGGCCAGAGAGCAGAACCAGCCCATCACTGGAGCCCAGATTTGCATTCATGGTGCAGCAGCTGAGTTCCAAAGTTGAGCATTTACAGTGTCAGGTCCTGAGGGTCACCGCCTCCGAGTCTGGAGTGCCACAAGATGTTCTCAGGACAGCATTGCCCAGTGCTTCCACCAGAAACCCCCAGGCTGCTTGCCAAAAATCAACAAACTTCCAAAACTGCTTAGACCTAAGGAATCAGAAGTCTGGAATAGGGGTCAGGAATCTGTATTTTATTTTATTTAAAAAATTTTTAAATTTTTATTTATTTGTCAGAGAGAGACAGAGCACAAGCAGGGGAGGGGCAGAGAGGGAGACACAGAATCTGAAGCAGCCTCCAGTCTCTCAGCTGTCATCACAGAGCCTGATGTGGGGCTCAAACTCACAAGCAGTGAGATCATGACCTGAGTGGAAGTCAGTCACTTAACCGACCGACTCATCCAGGTGTCCCAGGGACCTGTAGTTTAACCAGCAGCCCAGCTGATTTTTATTCACTCTGAAATGTGACAAGCACGAGGCCAGGACAAGTGCAAATCTCTGCAGTCGCCTCTTCCTGGAGATCATCTTTCATTTTGGTCCTCAGTCCCATCCTCTGTGTCCTGCTCTTGTCCTGGGGTCCCCCTTGGCATTCTTTTCTGCTCTGTGCATGGGCCGAGGCATTCTTCCTCTTCCTCCTCTCTCTCCTGCACCTGCTGCTCTTCTGGGTTCTTATTTTTGTCTCTTTCTTCCCCTGTGTTGTATTTTCCCCTCTCTTGCTTCTGACCCGCTCTGCCCCCTTCCAAAGTGGGGCTGGGGCATGGACCTGGGCCAGAGACCAGATTGCAAGGGAGGAAAGGTCCGGATCCTAGCAGAGTTCTGGTCAGGCCCTATCCCCTCCCCCTGGGGAGACCAGAACTGGGATGACATGTCTGTCGGCAAGGGATGGGTGAGGGAGGGGGCGAGGGTGCAGATTTATGACTCAGGAATTTCCACGAGGAAGAAAGTCAAGGAGCCCAAGGTGGCCAGCAGGGTGCGGTAGGGCAGGGAGGGGAGGTTCACACACACCTGCCTCCCCCCACCCCCCTGCCTTCCGGGAGTCTGTGTGTGGGCGAGCTAAAAGAGCAACTGAGAATCAGGTGTGCACTTTTGAATGGACACTTCACCAGACACGTTCCCAGGTGTTTACCTGCTGGGAGGCATTTGTGTCCTCATCTGTCAGACCTGAGGCTGTTGAAGGAATCCATGCACACATCTTAGAGACGAACCTTGAGCACGCAGGAGCGGAGGCTTTCCTGAGACACCCCTCATGCCCAGGCGCACGAAAGGCAGGGTGCCCTCTCAGAGTCCAATGTGCTGTGCCTCGGGGGAAACTGAGAATCAGTCGATGTTGGTCTTACTTGTCCAATATAATGGAGCAAGTGCCCATACAGTCTGGCCCAGAGTAAGCGCTCGTGCCTGCGGGCTATTACTTGTTATCAGCAACTGGTCTTTTCTCTGCCCTGGGTCTGCATTTATTTCCCATTCCGGACTGGCACGGGGCTGGCATTTGGGGACCTCTCACAAGGAGGTCTTTGTGTCAGAACACCTGGAAGGAAACCGCAGGCAATCCCTCCCTCCCCTGGAGAACATGCACGCTACCCCCATTAGGTGTGGGCTGTGCTCTTCAGAGGCCCAGGAAATGCCATTACTGACATAGGGCTCCGTGTGGCCGTGCCCTGCACCTGTTGCTGGAAGGTCTGCTATGTCTCACAGACTCCACGGGGCAGGATGGCATCTGGGCAGGAGGAGCAGAGGGTCCTCACCTGGGATCCATGTTTCCAGAGTGCAGCCCCCTGACCAGTGCTGTCCAGGTGGGTCAGCACCACCTGAGACAGGAACTCAGGGGTCTGTCCTCTCCTGTTGGTCTGGATGAGCCAGAAATCAGCTCCCCTTCCTTTCTTCCTTTCTCTGGCTTCCCATCAGGTGTCCTTCTTTGACACCTGTCCTGAAGGCCCGCTCCACCCCAGTGCCCCACCATCCCCACCCCATCTTCCAGGGCATTGTTGCTGGGCATTTCTTCCAGAGGCTGTACCGGAATTTAAATGCATGTTTCTGGGTCCTCTGCCTCCTAGCATCACAGATGAGCCCTACGTGGTCCAGTTTGGCCTTAGCACCCGTTGGCTGGCCCGCCCTCCTCCACCGACACCCTGCTCCACTTACCGCCCCCAGACTCCCCTTGCACTTCACCCTGGCCTGCCTTTTTTCTCTGTTTCTGCTCCGCTGGAGGCATTCCTGCTGCTTCCAACCTTTTGTTAACCTTCTAATCAAGGCTCCACTCAAAATAGATCTTAGGAGCACGCCTGGCCTGCCCCTGCTAATCACCCTCCGCAGCCCTGCAGAAACAACCTGCCCCTCCTTGCCTCTGCTTCCCTGTGCACACAGCCCAGTTGTGATACTTCTCCCCATGTGTCATCATTAAATGGCTACACCTGTGCCTCCCCAGGGCTCTGATGTCAGCTCCACAGGTCTTTTAATGGTGTCCCCAAGGCCAGCCTTAGGGCTTCAGTATAGTGGTCTCTTGGGGACTCATGGCAACGGCTGCATTTTATCCTGACAGGACTGTCCATAATCTCAATGCCACCCCCTCACTAACCCCACAGACCAGCAGCTGGAAAAGGATCTTTGATCATTGGGTGAATTAATCTCCACTATCATGTGCATATAGCATCAGGCTTAAGCCTCAACTGCCCACCAGACTCTGAGATGATGGACACTTTCCTAAGATAGAGGGGACTTTAGTGACTAGGTTGCTCTCCAATCTTAGCTTCATTGTATTGGCAATTTCTTTCTTTCTTCCTTCCTTCCTTCCTTCCTTCCTTCTTCCTTCTTTCCTTCCACACATTCATTCTCCTGTGCATCCCCCTCACCACTCCTCCTAAAGCAGGATTCTGCTACTGATGTTGGTCAGAAGACCTTTTTTATTTCCTTCACAATCCTAATACTTGTCTAGTTATTTGTCTGTGTGTTTATCTCCCTCCTAGGATACAAACTTCTTGGGCACAGAGATCCTGACTTCCATCTTTGCTCTAGTGCTCTGGTATTATAGGATGAATTAATGGGTGAGCACATGTACATTTCACGGTTTCTGTGTGCCTGACTCTGGGTGAAGAACAGTAGATGCAAAAGAAAGACCGCTTTTGTTTTCAGTAGGCTGGCTCACGAGTTAGGGAGACAGATGCCGCCATGGTGCAGAGTGAAAAGTTCTGACTTAGCAGAACACAGCATCTTTCCAGAAGTTGGAGGACTCACCTGAGCTGGAAGGAGGTGGGGCTGGAACGGAGGTTCGACCTTCACATTGAGTCCTGAAAGCCTGTGAAATGTACCAGGCAAAGGATCAGGAAGGACGTTCTAGGGGAGTGAAGCTCATGGACCAAAGCCCAACGGAGAGAGAATGGAAGGTGGAAGAAGGGCAGAAGTAGCTGGAGCCTGGCATGCCAGGGAAGCAAGCCCATGAAAAGAACTGCCCTCCTGGCAGAGTGGCTGTCCCCGTGGGTTGGGGGCTTTACTTCCTCCAGCTCCCGGCCAACCCTTGGACTTCAAGAGGCTGTAGGCCCACCTGAAGAGAGGGAAGTGTTGCAGGCCTTAGTGTCCCCCGTTCCTCCCCAACAGGGCCCCTCCTCTCCACACTGCTCCCAGGAGGCGGCGGTGGGGGCCCTGCCTCCCAGCCTCAGGGACAGGCAGCGTGGGCAGCATCGACCTGCTGAGGAAGCCGGCTCACAGAAGGGCTCAGGCAGCATCTGAGCACTCTGCTGAGTCAGCGGCGCCCGCAGCCGGAGAAAAAACCAAGAGGAGTTACACGCACTCGGGTTCCTGAAAGAAGGCAGATGGCAAATCTCAGGATGCTTCTTTTCAAGATGCTGGGAACTCCGGAACTAGAGCCTTTGGGGGTGTCTTTGAGAAGCAAGGGGAGGGGGTGACAGCCAGCCTGTTTACCCGCCACCCCCCACCCCCACCCCCACCCCCACCCTCTCTTCCACTGAGACTTCCTGAGTGCCTGTTGTGTGCACGGACTCTTCCAGCCAGTGGGAGTGTGACCTGGAACAGAGCAAAGTCATGCTCTCATAGAGCCGACATCCTAGGTGTGGAGGGGGGTGCGGGGCGGGGGGCGGGGTTGACAACATAGAAGAAAAAACCAGGCACGTCACGCATGTCAGGTAGTGACGAGAGCAACGAGGAAAAATAAAGCAGGCCAAGAGAAAAAGGGTGATGAGTGTCGGGTGTGTGCTCTTTGAAAGAGAGACAGAGATGGCCTCCCTGAACATGACATTTGAGCAGACCCCTGACTGGAGTGAGCGAGAGAATATCAGAAGGGAAACTTGTATCTCTGCTAACTGAGGGTGTTACCTTCTAAGCAGGTGTCTCGTTCAGCAGGGAGAGCACAGCCCAGAGCAATCTCCCATCAATGAGTCAGTCTAATATAATAATTTATACTTATTGTAATGCTACATTATGATGTATTCTGGATTATGATAAATTTATAAACGATAAATAATATAAACATATATTATATGTTATATATATTTTTGTATGATACAGTGGTGGCAAGATTTAGAATATAATTAAGCATTTTTCTCCTTTTGCAATTCCTTACCATCCCTGGGCTTGCTGTCTCTCCATAGCACGATTGTATTGGGGCAGGGATTTCACAAAATATAGACAAGCAAAGAGTCAAGTTCCTGGCTTTCCAGTTTCCAAATAGGTTCACTTCATTATACCTAGTATAAAAGTAGGTATAATCCTGTCCATCCTTGAGGTGAAAAATCTGGGACTTCTACATTCTTAACCCTGAAAGCAGATGCCATGGTTTTAAAAGCCAAGGTTTCAATTTGTAAGAGTCGAAGCGCTTTTAATAATCTGCTCAAAAACAATAGGCTGCTCAGAGAGAGATGTGTGCCCACAGGCCCTGGCCACTGGACCAACTAAGGCCATCGAGAACAGGTGGAAACAGGGGACCCAGAAACAAGGCCTGGGAAAGGGTTCAGGCTGGCCTTGGTCATCCCACTCTGTGCTAAGGTGGTGTAAGTGTTGAGAATTGGAGAGTCAAAGCCACCTTTGCTATAGGAGGGTCCACTGTGCCTCAGCAAGGGGGGAGCGAGGGGGAGCGAGGGCCACACTGGGTCACCGTAGATGGGCCTGATGTAGCACTGCCTGAATGTTCCAGCAGGAGGGAGGACCCAGATGTCATCTGGCGTGGTCAGGAGGGGCTCAGCATGACCTGAGTGATGGCCTATGTACCTTGAGAGGATGGAAGGAAACAGAAAGACCCCAATGGACCAAGGGCTGGAAAGTTGATGGAGTCTGAGACTTCCAGCAAGCGCCCTAACGAATGGAGGCAGATAGAATGACAGCTGCCACTACATGAGGCAGGTGGGGGAGGGGAATATGGAAATGACCAGGTTGAATTTACTACTCTTTTAAAATAAGTCCTCCTGGGGCACCTGGGGGGCTCAGTAGGTTGAGCATCTAACTCTTGATTTGGGCTCAGGTTGTGATCTCACGGTTTGTGAGGTCGAGCCCCAACTTGGGATCAGTGCTAAGTGTGGAGCCTGCTTGAGATTCTCTTTCTCTCTCTCTCTGCCCCTCCCTTGCTTGCACATGCTCTCTCTCTCTTTCAAAATAAATAAATAACATTTAAAATAAAGTGACTTTTTTTTTCATCCCCAGTGACTGGGTTAAGTTTTCTGCCAAGAGGCAGAATTGGTGCATGAACGAGATGTTGAGGTAAAGAAAGTTATAATTTCTTGCACGTTTGAGGCATGTAGTTTGCAAACCAAGCATTTTCACCCCCTGTGCAAATGTTGATTAGGTAACACACAGACATGCAAAGAGTTCTTTGGGAGATTTTCCAGCCACAAATCCATTATCGGTCTTTGGTCTTCTGAACCCCAAAAATGTGGTAAATCTTCCTTGGCTGGAAAAAAAAGTGAGAATTTCCTTAGGCTTAAAAGCCTTGTGGTTCACAGAGGGAAATCGGTCTTCTTTCTGCTTTCCTACAAATATTGCGGTTATTATTTATAACTCATCTGGCCCCAACAGCTCTCCTCAGTCTTGTGTCTTTGAAATTCCCACCGTAGGTTCCTGTGTGACGCTCTCTGATAACGTTTTCATCCTCGCGGGAATTTCTAAGCCTGCTGTTTTGGACCAGGGCACAAAGGACTTTCAGAGTCAGAACCAAACGTGCCAAAAAGGCCAGGTGGGGCGTCCAAAGAGAAGAGGGTTTGCAATCAGACAGGTTTTGGCTCTGCCCCTTGCTGGCTGAGTGACCCCTGTAAAGTGACTTTACCTCTCTGAGCCTCTGACTCATCACCTCAAAAATGGATCTCACACCTACTTGACAGAGATATAAAAATAGAGTGAGGTAATGTATTATTAGTCTGCAGGGCCACCGTACAAAAATACCACAGAGATGGGGTGGCTTAAACAGGAAATCCGTTTTCCTCACAGTTCCGGAGGCTGAGGGTCTGAGATCAAGCTACAGGCAAATGTGGTTTCTTCTGAGGGCCTTTCTCCTTCAATTACAGATGATCGGCTCATGAGGACACCAGATGCATCTTGATGAGACTCCACCCATGTGACCTTATTTAAACCTTCATTACCTCTTTAAAGGCCCTGGCTGTGAATATAGCCACATTCTGAGGTCGTGGGGGTTGAGTTTTGACATAAGAACCAGTGGGACATGATCAACCCAGCTCAGTTAATGTCAGTCGCCTCCCTGTTTCCTCAGCACAGGGGGAGACTCAAATGGTTAATGACATCTACTCTCAAGAGAGGTTCCCCTCGGGGGCTGCCTAGGGGGCAAATGGCAAGGAGGCAACATCATGGACATAGGAGAGTTCATAGATCCAGAAAACTTAATTCTGTTCCTCCTCTATAGATGTTTGGATGAGGGTTCAACTCATAATTTCTCAGATTCACTTCCTGACTGTAATAGCGAGCTAACAGGGTGGATATCAAAATTGTAACAAGGCAATAGCTCTGAAATGCTTGACTTCTGTTAGGGATGTCATAAATACTTCTTTAGCTGGATATGGAGACTTCCGGTGAAGTCTGCCCTGCTGACAAATGTGATATACTGTGTTCTCCAGCTAGCCTGACTTCCAGGCTCCATTGTGTGAAATGCAAATACCCAGTTTTGCTGACCTCCTTTGGGTTGTTTCTTAGGTGACTGGCCCCCTAGGATGTGGGGGGCTGGGTTTTCTCCCCTGTAGATGCTTCCTGAAGAGGAAGCGCTTGGGGAGCTGTCATTCTCCAGGGCTCTGAGGAGAAACGAGAGGGGCTTTTCTTTCTGTTTTTCACTCCTACTGTGTGGAAGCCAGTGAGAGCCCTATAGGTCTCCTCTCAGAGACCTATATCTTGTCCTAAAGAGACACATAAAATAAGCCCATCTCCTCGGAACCAAATGTGCCTTGGAAACTCCAACTGGGCCTTCTGGAAGGCAGAACCAGGTGTTGTGTTGGCTTCCTATCACCATGGCTGACAAATGGTTCGTGTTCTGTGTTTGCTAACTAGATGCTGGCTTTCCCTGTGCCTAGCCAAAGTGCCCTCAGGTAGGACTCTTTCAGACATTCATCGTTCCCAGAACCTTCTCCATCTCCATAGAGATATTGTCTTGTGAAGGCTAACCCCAGCTGCCTGACCCCATGGGAAGGGGCAGCAGCCCATGATTCCAGGGAATTCCAGTGTGTGGGCTCCGGCCAGAAACTGAGGACAGGTTGGCCTGAAGTCTCTCGGTGCTCTTAGACCTTTCTGAGACAGATTTTGCTTTCTATTTTTTGTTTTCTTTGTCCCTTGAGCCCTTACCCATCCAAATGTTCTTGTTAATGAAGCCCAGAATGTGAGTTAGATGGCCATTTGGGGTCCACAGGGGGATTGCCCTCACTCTGTTGATGAGAGACCTGTATGGGAAGGAAATCACAAACTCACTTCTGCTTGGAAAGCCTGACACAGAGACTCAGAGGGGGTAAACACATTTGAAGGGTATGATTGAACAATCCCTTTTGTGGAGGTTTTTCTCTCCAGTCAGCAGAAATGCTTTCCCACTGATCTCTGGTGTGATCCAGAACAGCCTGGAATGCCCACTAATGTCAAAAGGAGAAGATTTCACTGGCCTCTTTCCTTCAACGGAAAATTTGGGTTGTACTTGGTATCCTAAATAGCACTTTGTCTTCATTTCTAGAAAACCTCATTTGGTTATAGTGATTTCCCCTTTAGTGGTCAATATTGATTTTCCTGAGTAGACAGGCGATTCTTTTAATTATGGTATTTGTTGGCACTGGGGAAGCCATTTTTTTTTCTAGAAAGTTGGCTTAACTAAGGTGATGTACACATGTTCATATTGTGTTAGTGGGAGAACAAATGTTGCCCAACCTTGTTTCCTGATGTATAGTATGTGCAGAGTATTGCTGTGAATGGGTGGTCCTGAGTCTATTCTGGAAGAGCTGTTCTTCTTCTGGAAAGGAAAGGACCTTATTCCTATAGTGATGATAGCCAGATAGTATTGACAGCCACATAAAAGGGCATATTATGGCTCCTTGCAAAGAATGAAGGATAATGTTAATGGCTACTTAGGTTTTGATATATTTATTGCTCACAGTTACCCAGTGAGGTAAGTCTTATCTGTTTTCCAATTATGCAGAAGAGGAAGCAGGCTTAGCAAGGTTAGTAGGCTGCCTCAGTCCCACAGTGAGTATATGGCTGAACTGAGACTCAAATCCAGGTCTAATCTGATTCCAAAGCATGTGCTCTAAATCACTACTCTCTCCTGCATGTCAGTGTAGGAGTTGTGCTATCAGAACATCACCACTCGTAGTTCTCAAAGTATGTCCTTGGGCCAGGCTCCATAGCATCACCTCAGTAGTTGTTAAAAATGCAGTCTCTCAGACTAACTCAGTTACTGAATCGGAAATTCTGAGGGATCGAGCCTGAGTAGTTCTTCCCCGAAGCATTCAAATAGAGGATTCTATAAGCTCTGTGTTGGTGCTTCCAGACAGAGCTCTCGCTATCCCATGGGGCACTCATTCCGTCTGCTCTGCTTGTTTAATTTTGCAAATATTGGACAGCTCTTCCTAATATTGGAGGACAATTTGCTTTTCTTCATTGTTCAACCGCTTGGGTACCATTAGTCCCCTCGACAGAGTAGCTGATGAAACTCACATGATCAAGAGCAGGAAATTGCTAAGGTATTAAAAATAGCTTGTCTGACGGAACATGTGCAGTTTGAATGCCATCTTCCTCTTCCTCTCTTCCCCATCTTCCTCTCTTGTACACTTACCAGGGATGCTTTCTTCTTTGTCTCACAAATAAGATAGAAGGGGAACATTTTTGAGAAGGGGGAAAAAAGAAAGCCTGAGGAGTCAGGGTTCCAAGGTTTATTGTTTCTTTAAGGAATAGTCCTTCTAGAAGCTCTGGACATAAAAGATATTCCATTCCCTCCAAAGACATAGGCCAGGTATAAAGTCCCTCCTGAGGAGCCAAGTGGATCACTGAGATGAGCAAGTTTTCAGAGTCAGATTGCGGGAGAGCTCAGAAGACCGGACATCAGGTGTGAGGAGTGGGTTGTTGAATCTGTGTCCATAGGCATGCAGGTGGGGTTCGCATACTCCTTTCCTAACCTGGCTACCCCAGAAAACAACTGTGCTACTACTGTGCCATCTTGAGGAAAAGGGGTGAGGGAAAAGAGATGTGAGCCGGGGATGGCAGGAAAGTCAAGACAACAATGCATTATTCTTGAGAGAGAAAGAGAATTCACCCGCTGGTTTCCAGCTCCCATCTGTCTCCGACCCACAGAGTCTTAACATCCTCAGACTCTGGGTCATGCATATATGGGCTCCATGTTGGGTCCTACGGCGTCCCGCACCTCATGGTCAACAGGATGGGAGGCAAGAGACACTTGGTACACAGCCTGGACATGAGGCACTGTCAGATTTCACCTGCATGAAACTGATCAGAACCCAGGCAGTGCTGGTGGTCACGGAGGCTCTCACAAGAGTCAGGTGTGATGGCTCGGAAGAGGTTTCTGATATCACCTCCTTAAAGGAATTTCGAAAGAAAAAAAAAATCCATCCTTTTATATGATAAGATTGACATCTAAATTTTTCATCATTAATCTAAATAAGGGCAAAGGACATCATTTCCAGCCAATCATAAATGTTGGTTGACATTTTAAAACAAAACTGGTGAGGTGCCTGGATGGCTCAGTCGGTTAAGCGTCTGGCTTCAGCTCAGGTCACGATCTCACGGTTTGTGGGTTTGAGCCCTGCATCAGGCTCTGTGCTGTCAGCTCAGAGCCTGGAGCCTGCTTCAGATTCTGTGTCTCCTTCTCTCTCTGACCCTCCTCTGTTCGTGCTGTCTCTTTCTGTCTCTCAAAAATAAATAAGAAATATTAAAAAAATTTTTTTAAATGGGTGCTGATTCCAGGTATGATGAACTAAGACTCTCCCTCCATCCACACAGGACACAACTGAAAAATCTGGACCTAGTTTAAAAACAAAAACATTACCTGAAGGTTACAAGGACTAAACAGAAGTGTATACGTGCCTGGAGAGGGAAGACTAGATTATACAAATATGTTCCTGTCAGGGGCTTTTTGCATGGGGCTAAACGTAGTCTGCATGTGGCAGCAGCATTATATGACGAAACTTGCAAATTTTCAGGTCTGAAGAATAAGAAAAAAGTCAGGAAACTGTAAGAGTTGCCATGGGAGGGCGACTGAGCGGCCACTTTGCTGTGGAGAGCTGCATGCACTGACAACCCCCACCTGCAAACCTGGAATGACTCGTGCCGTTTGAAAAGCACCAGCGGCCATTTTATTGGGGGTCAGATAATAGTTCCAGACACCGCCAGGGACCGACGACCCCCACTCTCCGATCTGGGCTGTCTCAAACAGGAAGGTCTCACAACTTGAATTCCAGCATCCCCTACCGTAGCAAACAGCCAATCCTATCCTACCACAGTCCAAAGATGTCCTGACTTGGCTATCTGCCCACCTGAAGTCAAACCCGGAACTCTTGCACCCATAAAACACCTTGCTCTCCCATACCAGGTGCGACTTCCCTGACTCCCCACTCCGGAGTCACAGAACCTTGCACGGGAATTGCAGACTCCACTAAAGGCTCTCTTGGCTCCATAACTTGGTCTCTCTCTTTCCTCTTGCCTCTGCCTCCATCATTTAACCTTTCAGAAACTGAATGCCCAAGAAAGTGGCAAAAACCACTGTCTCTAGAAGGCAAAGGATCAGAGAGAGCCCCCCAAATGCTATCTACCTACATCCCTCATCGACTCCTGAACTGTGTTTTGGCAGAAGAGACTCAAAGCAGCCAGCTAAAGACAAAAAAAAAAAAAAAAAAAAAAAAATCTGAAAAGAGACCAGAGGCTCCACATAGAAAACAGAATTTGCAATTCGAGCCAAGACTAGGAAACTACCTGCTAAGTAAAGGAAATTTTCTCTTTGGAGAAAAATAACAATATTCAGATTTTCCACAATATTACGTTCGTAATGTCCAGCATAGAATTCACCAAATGAAACACAGTTCCAAGAGGAAAGAATATTAAGCAGATTAGACCTGAAGATTAAACAGATACTGGGACTAATAGATGATTTTAACATCACTGTTAATGACTATCCTCAGTGAAGGAAAGCATGTTTGAAATAAAGAAAATTTTGGGAAATACTAAATCAGGAAATTATTCTTCTCATGATACCTTTTGCCTTCTAATATTATAGTGATTAAATATTCAAAAAATGGCATGAAGTTTCCTTTAAATGGTCAGAAGTTTTATATTGTTTTTCTCTCTTTAAAATAACATCTTTGGGGCACATGGATGGCTCAGTTTCAGTTGGTTAACTCTTGGTTATGGCTCAGGTCATGATCTCACAGTTCGTGAGTTTAAGCCAGACATTGGGCTCTGCACTGTCAATGCAGAGCCTGCTTGGGATTCTCTCTCCCTCCCTCTCTTTCTACCCCTCCCCTGTTCACTCTCTCTCTCTCTTAAAATGAATAAATAAAAAATAACATTTTCACTTTACTGACCCTTACACAATTTTATCTAGATGGAAAATAATTTTATAGTTTGAAATATTTTGATTATTTTGTCATAATTCTACATCTTAAAAAATACTAAAATTTTTTGTTTTATGTATCAGTGTAAGATTTTGGGTGTCTATTCAATTTAAATGAACTTTTATCATTCTTTATCATTGGTTTAAAGAACATAAACACATCACAAAATTTGATAAATATTCAGCAGAGTAAGATTTTATTACAAACACATATACAAATGTATGAAATTATGCTTTTTCAATTTGCTTATGTATTCTTGGATGCATATTACTTATTGCCAGTGTTAGCTAGTGTACCTACTTTTTATAGGCAGAAGTACTGAGAAACTTCATTCTTAAAAGTAAATAGAACTAAAAGTAGTAGTCAATAGTTACTGCTCACTAAAACTGAGTATTAATGATCCATCAACTAACATTTTCAATTCTGTAGAAAGTAAAGAATTGGAAACAACCTGATTTGTGGATTCTTTTACGTACATCATTAGAGATACTTTTGGATCATACACATAAATTTAAGACTGTGACATTCTTTGGTGTCTTGGGCTTCTCTTCTTCTCTCCTCTCCTCTCCCTTCTCTTCTCTTCTCTTTTTCTTTTTCACTCTGGAGTAATGTGTTGTAGTAAGTTTAGAAGGGGCAAGAGATGAATTTTTCTTTCATTAAGTTAAGCAAGCATGATTAGTGGTCAAAGAAAACAGTATGAGCAGTCATGTTCTCACCCATATCAATCAGGAGGGAGTTCAGACAGAAGTTAGGGATCTGGAAATTGATTCTGTTGAAACTACACCTTAGTAGGTACTCCTTGGATGTGTTTTATGTGTGTGAAGGCATACTCCAGTTTGAAGACTCTTGTCTTAGAGAATCAAGGAGCCAAAACCACCCACTGGGCAAGGGACCTTGGAGAAAATTTAGGTTTAAGAATCAGGTTTTTTACCTGAAAAGGTGAGATAAGATCCCAGACTTATGTCAGCCAACAGATCACTGTAAAACAGAAAACTTGGTCTGTAAAGCAGATGAACACAGCATCCAAAGACCAACTGACAACAGCAAAGTTTGGATTTCTCTAAGTGGAGAGGTAATGTTTCTCAATGTAACAGCTCAAAGCAACGCAAAACTGCACACAAATGCAAAGAAACAAAGACAGAGAAGAACGTCAGGTTGATCGAAGGAGCAATATCGACAGCACGTGTAGTTAAGGGTAGAAAGACCTTCTTATTAGATGCTGAATTTGAGTGAATGCCTTGGAATCTGAGGAAGTCTGTGGAAGTAGCTTGCTTCTAGAGATACTAACAGTACCAGCAGAAAACCATTTGTTTCAGTGAGGTTCAGCTGAGGACTTCAGTAGAAGGTGAAATAACCCATTTAGAGCTGAAGTAACGATGGTCTATGACTGAGTTCGCTAAGTGATCAATTGAAGAGTTGCTTTTGACAATACTGGTGCAGAAAGTTGGGTTCTGGCTTATGCTCCCATTTCTGTTCTACATCTTCCTCTGGCTATGCCATGTGACCCCTGAGCTGAAAGGAGATTTGGCCAGATGACTGCTAAGTTTCCTTCTGGTCCTACCATCCTATGAAAGAACATTATGCAAATGTTCATAGCAGCATTATTCATCATACCAAAGAAAGTAGAAATAGATGGAGTGTCCACCAACTGATGATGGATAAATAAATGTGATAAAGCCATTTGATGAGATCTTATTTACAATAAAAAGGAAGTAAGTACTGACATATGTCACATCATGGATGAGCTTTGAAAACATTATGCTAAGTGAAGGAAGCTAGACAGAAATGACCACATATCAGATGATTCCATTCATGTGGAATGTCCAGAAGAGGGAAATCTATAGTGACAGGAAGTAGATTAGTGGCTGCCTCACCTGGGAGTTGGGGGAAGAGGGGAGGTTTTCTATTTGAGGTGACAAAAATGTTCTAAACTTGATTGTGGTGATTGCATACCTCTGTGAATATACTAAAACTATTGGGTTGTGCAGTTTAAATGAGTGAGTTGCATGGTATGTAAATTATTTCAAGAAAGTGATTTAAAAAAAAAGTTGTGAAAGGAATTTTCAGTGGAGAAAAGACCTTGGATCCTGGCATAGACATAGGATAGATAACTGAAGGGAGAAAAAATCCAGGAGTCCAAGATGGCACCTGGGGAGGAGGGGGATGGGAGCATGACGCTGGGGGGAGATCAGGGTGAATAGCCAGCAGGACAAGGACAGTGGGTGTTTGCTGGTGAGTGAGGACACCCGTGGGGTGCCCTGAGCTGGAGAAAGAAGAGGCTGAGAGCACTGAGCACATCCTTAGGCAGACATTCTCTGTCTCAAGCCTTGCCTTTTGCCAGATTTGCACTTGGACATGTCTTTCTAAATGGGTGCCCTTACCCTTCAACCTCCATCCCCATGTCCCAGCAAAAAAGGCACAATTTTTCTCTCAGTTCTTTTAAATTCTTGTTACAATGTCTTTTTCCCTGGCTTCTGCATCTTTTACATAAAGTCTCTCCTTTTTCTTTTGTGCTTACCAGGTACTTTGTGTTTCCTTGGCATAGGCTATTTCTTGTTATTAAAAAGTCAGCCTTGACTTTTATATTTCATTTTTTCTTCTCTTGGGTCCTTTGTGATCTTGTATTAAAGGATTATCACACATAAATGTGAAGATTCATTAATACACTTAAAATAAGGGAAGCCAGTGTAACAAGTGCTACTAAGATGAAATATTTTATGTGATAAAAATAAGGACAAAGCAAGTTGACATTTTTTTTTCAAAAATTTGCACAAAAATGAATGTCAGAGCCACCTTGAAAGTTTTTTTTATGTATTCTCATTTATTTTTTATGGTATTAGGGGCATAGATTTATGTCTTAGCCACGGTTTGTCCAAAATATCCCCTAGCTTTTTATTCAACTAAAACTAAGGCTGGATTTAAAATTCATTTACCGACTCATTCAACAAATGTTTATTGAACATCTATTATGTACTCAGCCCCTCACCAGGCACTGGCAATATCATTAATGAAAGGTAGAAAATGCTCCTGGGCCTCATGACACATATAATCCATCAGAAGAGGCAGATGTTATGCAAATAGTCACATACATTTCACAGATAATTATATAATTAAAGTTAGGACATATTGTAAAGGTAGACTATAGGATATTGTTATAGGATTCCTTCTTTCTTGCCTTTTTTCTCAAGAAACCGATAAAAAAGATTGGAAGGGATGTTCAAATTATTGAATATTTGAAGAACTATAAAATTTAAATCTTTAAGTAAGTCCTTTAATTAACTCAAGGAGAGGTGGCCCTAGTTTAATGAACAGATCACTCACTTGTGACAATCAACATTAAGAAAAACTCAGTGGCTTTTAATTCAAGTATAACCTATGTAGGGAAAAGTGTTGCGATTGTATGGATACAACTCAATGAATTTTTATAAACTGAATACACCTTAAAGCCAGAATCTAAATCAAGAAACAGAAGCTTCATGCACGCCCTCTTTAATTCACCAAAGTCATTTCACACGAGGACTAGTATTTTTTGAACACTCATTATGCACCGGGCTCAATGGAAAGTCTTTTTACAGATCCCGTGTCATGTGAAGAGCATTGTTTCTTCTCTCTTGGGTAAGTTAAATTACTCCCTCGGAATCTGGTCAACACCAGTCATTTAATTAGAGAGCCCTTCCTTTCAAGACAGCCTGGAAAGTATCCTTCAGCCCTACACAGGTAGGTCTCTTGCCATTCTGTAATCCTGGAGACTTTCCACAAATGCAGAACATTTCCATGATGGAGAGGCTTTGGAGCCTGTGACCAGAAGCACTGAAGTGGTAGTTTCTTTAGATGGCTGTGTGCCAGGGTTTTTCAATTTGCTGTTCTGTGTCAGGAGAAAACAGTCTGTCTCTCCCCACTCCCCTACATGAAACCCTCTTTAAGCATAACGAAGATTGACTTGCTAATTTCTCTGAGTAGTGAAGGCCACTCCAGGGTAAGCGTTTCTTGTACAACTGTCATCACTCAATGTTCTGAAGAAATTCTAGTATTTGGGGTGTCTCCTCTCTGAATTCTGGGGGTTCATGGCAGGGGGTTGCAGTGGGGTTTTAAAGAATCTGGCTGGAAGGAAGAAAGAATCCAAAGGACCCTGAGACAAATAGGGATGGAAAAAGTCACCTGCTGTGCCAAGGAGGCTTGGCTTTCATGCAATAACATTAAGAAGGTTCACTGGCAGCTATTTTTTTGGTTTAAAGACCAATCTAAACCAGAAGGCAGGAGCAGGAACTAAAAACCTAGTATTTCTATCAATTCTACCAGGTGCTATCTGGGGCAAAATGTGCTCCCCACTGGATCTGTGTTGATAAGACTTGTCTGTATAGAGGATGGGCTGGGTGCCTCTAATTATGGTGTGTGGGTGGGAGGGAGGAGGAGAAGTGGAGACTCTGGAAACTAATAAACTACCATAGACAACACCTATCTTGTGCACTGGTAGAAGAGAGAGCCATCTCTATGGCTGCATCCAAGAGATAATAAAAATCTCCTTATTATAAACACAAATATATGAGCAAACAATAAGCAATCTACCTCTAACTGGTCCAGACAGAGGTCCAAAGTCTCCAAAAAATCCACCTCTTTATGTGAGGCACTGAAATCCCCAGAAACAATATGACTGCCTCCTATTTGGTGAGATCTCAGAATTTCTGACCAATCCTTCTAATAAAACTCTGCAGGCAAGCTCCCCCAGAGCCCTCGGTGTTGGCCATGTAGCAATTTCCCACCATGCTTTGTTCTCTCTGGCATCATGAAAGGCCAAGTCCAATGTTCTCGCCCTCCATCCGATCCCAATGCCCCGTTTCCTCCATCGTAGGGAGACAAGTTTGCCCCTTCCTTTGCTGAAAATTCTGAGGTCCCCAAACAAGCCCTTCCTTATTTTCCCCTTACTTCCTTTCCTCTACCCTGAAGGACAGTGTTTGTCTTTTCGGTGATTTTCACCTGTGCCAAAAGACAAACCCTCTTCCTGTGGCCCAAAACCATTCTGGGACTGTGGTCCCTCCACCATTTCATCTCTTTTCATACTTTTGATTTAAACTTTTGTTACAACAGCTTTTAAACATACACAAAAGTGGGGAGAATAAAATGCTCTTGTATGTGATAAAAATAAGGACAAAGCAATTTGTCCCTTCACCCAGATTCAAAGATTGTAATTTTTTGCCACACTTTGTCAGTGTCTTTCTTTTTCTTCATCATTATCTTGAAAAATATCATTTTATGGTAAGTTTGTTTAAATTAGGATTCAAATAAGGCTTACATATTATGCTTTACTTCTATGTCCCTTCATTTTTGTCTAATCAAGAATATTTTTCCAGCCCCCTTTTATTTCCCATCATGCTATTGACCTTTTGAGTAAAGCATGTCAGTTCCATAAAATGTCCCATAGTCTAATTTTTTTCTGATTACTGCTTCTTGGTGTTGTTTAATGAGGCCTTCAGTCTCCTGTAATTTCCATAACCTGAAAATCATACCTAAAGACTTGATTAGCTTCCTTCTTCCCAAGCCTCTTACTTCTGTTTTATGACCTATGTCATGCCCAAATGAGTCATGACTATTCATAATAAAGGGCTTGCTTGTGTTCTCTGGGTTCTATTGGCATCTTTCTGCGCCACTGTAGGGCATGTCATCTGCACCAATTTCCTCCACCCATTCGCAAACATTTCCCCCCTAACTCACCTTTGTGCTCTGCCCCAGCCATGGGCAGAGATGATTCTTTCAGAGATCGCTAGATAGTCATTAGCAGCAAGCCCATGACCTCTTTTCAGCGTTCTAATTAATGCCACCATCTTCACCAGGTACCAACTCCCACGTGCAGCCATTTTTTCCCCTCAGTACAATATTTCATTTATTTATTTATTTACTTATTTATTTAATATAGTTTATTGTCAAGTTGGCTTCCATGTAACCCCAAGTTCTCATCCCAACAAGTGCCCTCCTTTATGTCCATCACCCATTTTCCTCTCTCCCACACTTCCCATCTACCCTCAGTTTGTTCTCAGTATTTAAGAGTCTTTTGTGGTTTGTCTACCTACCTCTCCCCAATTATTTTTCCTCCTACCCCACCCCCATGGTCCTCTTTTTCTCCTGTCCCACATATGAGTGAAACATATGGTGTCTGTCTTTCTCTGCCTGACTTATTTCACTTAGCATAATACCTTCAAGTTCCATCCATGTTGCTACAAATGGCCAGATTTTATTCTTTCTCATTGCCATGTAGTATTCCATTGTACATATAAACCACATCTTTTTGATCCATTCATCAGTTGATGGACATTTGAGATCTTTCCATGATTTGGTTATTGTTGAAAGTGCTGCCATGAACATTGGGGTGCATGTGCCCCTATGCATCAGCACTTCTGTATCTCTTGGGTAAATCCCCAGCAGGGCTATTTCTGGGTCTTTTAACAATGTCAAGGTGCTCTTACTCCATGATTGTTTTTACAAAGTATTGTCCTTTCCCATTCTCGGTCTCAAGACCCTCAGGGCTTCACTGATCACCTTTAAGTGATGTCTCTTGCATCTGTGCCTGTAGCTCTGACTGACCTCACTGAGCTCCAAGTCTGTGTCTCATTTTTCCTCATGAGCAATTTTATCCCTAAATGATTCATCAACACCTGGAACTCGATTCGTTGCAGTCATATTGTCTGATCTTACTGTCAACCCTTCTCGGTGATACCTTCTTTAATCTTTCCAGGAAGAATTAATCGTGTGCCTTAGTGTGTCATACTGTTGTGGTGTGATCTTCTACAGACTGACTCTGACTGTCATGGGTTGTGCATGTCTCTGCCTCTTCTACTGATTATGAATTTCTTGAGGACAAGACTCATGTTTCCTGTACCAATTTGTTAATTAGATTGCTGTGTTACTTATTAGGTATCTACTGGAGTCAAGACACTATACTTTGCAGCCTTTGGATTTGAAGTAGTACAACCTTGGAACAAAGTTAGCTGGCACACTTATTAAACTTATTTCTTCTTTAAAGCACTTTGCAGGTGGAATTCATTTGAGCATCACTGTAATACTATGAGGGAGTTACTATTATTAGGTCATTGTACAGATAAGAAACTGAGACACAGAGAAATTAAGAGAGTCACCAGAGTCCCAGAAAGAGACAAGAGGCTGTCAGCCTAAGTCATTTCTGCCCAGCCATTATGTGCAGGCTGGCATCAGAAGAGTTGAGGGAAGAGATGTATCTTTAGAAGTAGACTGATAAGGACACTTAAACCAGGAAATTAGAGCAGTCAGGTAGCAGAGAGTTTTCTTTAATTTTCTATAAATTGTAATGGGATATCAAAATGTTCAACCATCCTCAATTGCTATTTCCATAAAGTCCTCAGCTAAAATACCCTTCAGATATAATTATAAATAGCTTTGTGGGTCTGTTGGGCTCTGACTGAGAATTACAGTTAAAGTCTTAGAGTGGGCAAATCAAGAGGCAGATCCATTTAGAGAACGCTGTTTTCAAGGAAGGATCGTTAATTTCTGGGTATGTTCTATATGGCACTCAGGGCTTAAGATTTGGGAGGGGGCGTAGAAGAGATTCCTATAGGGATGGGGGGTTTGTCTTGTTTTGTTCTGTGTTCTATCACTTTTTCTTAAGCAGTGGTTGACACACTGTGTGTTCAGTGAAGACTTGTTGAACATGTAAGGGATGGACAGAGAAGGACAGATAAAGCATGGAAGAAAATCTGTGCAACAGGTGCTCAATAATTACTCATGCATGGTTGGATGGAATAGATGGTTTACTTAGAGGGCTCACTAAGTGTGAAATAGAGTAAAAACAACAACAGCAGCAACAACAAAAATCCCTAAGCAAGTTAACAAAGAGATGATGAAAGCCAGACATGCCTGACCTTGTGGGTGTTGGCATGTAATACCCTGTGGAATAATTTAGGTTCTGCTTCCAGCTTAGAATCTCTTTTCAGAAATCCCCTCCCTCTTCCCTCCCATTATAGGGTGGTTCACATGGAAAAGCCAAACGTTTTAACTCCCATCAGGTCTCCTCAAGGAGAATGGGTGATAGGATGAGAGAACAAAGACTCGAAGAATCAGTCCTTAGAGAACCTGGAGAAAGATGGCTGTTGTATCCACAACAGGTGTGGGCTTTCCCACAAGTCCTGGACTCTCTTTGGCAGGGGCTTATGTGGGAAGTCCTCTTCCTTATTATTTACAGGGTCACATGTCTTCACGCCACTGCTGCATATTTTTGCCGCTTAGGTCATTTTGCTGCTTGACCCAACTTACCTGTCATGGCTGTACATTTGTTGTGCTGGCACTTTCTGTAGATGTGGAAGGATACGCCTGCACACAGACCAAGACTTTTCCACTCTCTTCTTGGTGTCTTATGTGGGGAACCTTCCTCTCCTGGCGGCTTATGTCTCTAAAAGCCCTTCTATGTGGTGTCATCTCACCTTCAAAATCCTTGCCAAACTACTCAGGTAGAATTAATGATACTACCCCCCTGGCTGTTTTTTGTACACAATTCCACGTATTGTTGCATGCAATAGTCCAGAAATCTGATTCTTGGTGGCTCCAGAACTTTGCACAGCATGCGACGCAATAACCACCATATCCCGGCATATTGCGGATGCTCAATACATGTGCAACTGTACGAATGTCACTTTCCATTTTCATCTCTTCGCCCTGATATGATGATTGTAAGGTATTAGAATTAGTGGGAACTTCAGAGATCATCTGCTCAACTCTACTTCTCAGTGTAGACGTCTTCTGTAGAGGTTGTATAGTCTCTTTGAATATCCCCAGTGGTGAGATGCTTACTATTTCCTAATACAGTTTCACCCATTTTGGGCTGCTCAAATTGTGAGCAAAGTGGTTCATTTTTCATATTGAGCTGAAAATTGTCTTTCTGTAAATTTTACCTATTGATCCTATTTCCTCCCTGCCCCACATTGAGAACTATCTAAAATAAGATTGCTTTCCCTCCCTTTGACCATCCTTAAGTATCTGAAAACAATTGTCATGCTTCACTTAATATTCTATTTTCTCAAGTTGGATCATTATGTATTAAAGCAGACTTCAAGAATCCACCAAAACACATGGTTTCTAGGTCATTCTTCCCAGCTTTTTAATTTATTTTTTATTTTTATTTTTTATTTATTTTATTTAAATTTTTAATGTTTTAAATTTATTTCTGAGAGACAGAGAGAGACAGTGCGAACAGGGGAGGGTCAGAGAGAGAGGGGGATACAGAATATGAAGCAGGCTCAAACCCATGAATCATGAGATCATGACCTGAGCCGAAGCTGGACACTCAACAGACTGAGCCACCCAGGCGTCCCTTAATTTATTTTTAAAAATTTATTTATTAATTTTGAGAAAGAGAGAAGGGGGTGGGGCTGGAGAGGGGCAGAGGGAGAGAGAGAGGTTGAGAGAGAATCCCAAGCAAGCTCTGTGCTGTCAGTGCAGAGCCGGATGTGGGGCTCAAACCCATGAACCATGAGGTCATCACCTGAGCCAAAACCAAGAGTTGGATGCTTAACTGACTCAGCCACCCTGGTGCCCCTCTGGTCTTTCTAATTTAACTTCTAATTTAGCCAACGTGACTTCTACAACCGATTACTCAAGACAGGTTCTATAGTGCCAAGAAGGTCATAGTCATAGGTATGATCCCTGTTGACATTTCTGAGCCTTCTGAATGCCAAGGGCTGTGCTAGAAGCTGAGCACTCAGTGGAGGCAGGGTCTGCCCTCAGCAAGCACCTAGAAGAGAAGACACGTTTCACCCTGAAACTCTGCTCCCAGACTCAATTTGTCAGGTGCATGTTTCATGGCAGGGACAACATGCTTCTCTCAAAATCTTTGTTTGGCTAAAGGAACATTTAAAAGTTTATTTATTTATTTTGAGGTTGAGGGAGGGTCAGAGAGGGAAGGAGAGAGAATCCCAAGCAGGTTCTGTGCTTTTTAATACAGAGCCCAGCACTGGGCTCAAACTCAGGAACCATGAGATCATGACCTGAGCCAAAGTCAAGAGTCAGACGCTTAACTGACTGAGCCACCCAGGTGCCCCAAGGAACATTTAGCTCTTGTTGGGCTTCCATAACTGAGTGGAGCTGGAATGAGTGAGACTGCCCAGCCCAGATGAAAGGTGGTGACATTTAGGTTCAGTCTTCTCAGGCCAGGATTAAGGAAGCTTCGTGTTGAAGGTGTGGCTGGGAATCAAAGCCAGGGCCCCCCTGGAAGATAGGAGAGGTTGGCCCAGCACTATGTTGGTTTCTAGAATTTCCTGGGTGTGTGAGCTTGAGGATCCTCGCCTCTGAGAGCGATAACTCCAGTCTATGTGCCACTGGCTGTAGTCCCTGCAGAGGGAGGGAGGCATGTAACAGCGGAGAAGGTGCCGGTGTTAAGCATTGAGAGATGCATGAGAGAAGAGGGGGCTTCGCCGCCCTCCCCCTGCCCCCATATCTACGGTAGATGCACAAATACTGCAAGAGTGGCATGGGCCAGACAAGAACTGACCCCATCAAGAAACCCTTTCAGAGAGGTCCACCTTCCTTCCCAACTTTCAGATGGGGTCTACCTTCCAAATCCGGAGAGGACAACATATGCCCTCCTCTGAGCTTCCCCTGACACGATCTCAGGGCATGGCTTTGAATTTATTTTCAGGAATATTCTGTAGCTGGCCATATATTTCCCAGGCTTCCAGGCTATTCTGAGCTCGGGGGCATGCATGATGAGAGCATGAAATGAACCGGGGTGACAGATACCAATGCAAACATCAGAAGTTAAGAAGTAGATGAAAGGCAGCCGACTAAGCTGAATGGAGGTCATTTGATTAATACAGAGCACAAAGGAGTCATGAGTTTCCATGGCTGGGGCTGGCCTGATGCCCAGGGAACAGGCTGGGGGCTGGGCGACACTAGCAGAGGAAGGCTGGGCGGGGATTCTGACAGCCGCTGTGGTGGCAGATACTGTGGTTGTTCTCAGTGTGCGTGCCACTTGAAGACAGAGGCCCGCGGGACCACAGCTTGCATGGGCTCTGGGCAAGATGCGTGGAGGGAGATGCGTGGTATTGGGATGGGGGCGTCGTGATGTGGGGGAGACTCTGGCTCTGGGTCCTCCTCAGGCACCGCGCAGACAGAACGGGCATTAGCGTTCCACCAGCCTCCTCCGAGTAGGCCATGCCGCACGAAGGGCCACAGCCAGTTGTGATGGCCTCCACCGGCCGCCCTCCAGTGTGAGCTCAGCGGGGACATGTGGATGAAGGACCCAAGCTGCTAAGGGGCAAACTCGGAGCAGGGCTGGGCCTACCTGCACACCTGAGCCGGCATTTGTGCGCCTTCCCTGTCCCTGATTCTGAGTGGATCGTCCTTTGTCTCTCCCACCCATAACTGCATGCGCAAACATTATATGTTTGTGTAGCGTGTCCCCAGCTACGAAGCCAGACCGCCCCTGGATGGCCACATCACTCTAATTGTAGCTCGAATCAAGGAATCCTCTGGTGTGGATGCCAGGTCCCCTGACCTCAGTTTTCCATCTTTCCCTGCCGATGAGTTGTGTGTGTGTGGTTTTGTTTTGTTGTTGTGTTTTTTTTGGGGGGGGGCCCTAAACTAGTGCCCTCTGACAATTCATCTTACATACTTATGCATCCCTGCCCAGGCAAGTTTTACTCAGCCCGGCTCGCTGCAGTTGAGAAGGGCAGAAAATAACTGACTTGTCTTTCATCAAAGCCCTCTGGTCTCAATCTCCTTGGGTTTGTGGACCATCTTGCCAAAGTAATGCCCCCCACCCCTGACCATGAGACCTTGAATTACACAAGAGCTTCGTATATGAACAAGGAGGTACTAAAAATCAGGGCAGTAAAACCTGGGTCTTCTCCTCCCTTGAATTGCTAATGCAAAACCCAGGGAATCTTGCAGAGTAGACACCCAGAGTTTGTTTCACAAGGAGGGAAGAATAAAGGATGACTCAACAAATACTCATTTGATAATTATTTTTAGCTACTTAAAATTTGAGAAGAATCCAATTTAGAGAGCTATGACCTCATAGTATATAAGAAAATAAATCGCAGGTTAAGTAAAATTTTATTTTATTTTTTAATTAAAATTTTAAAATAAAAAATCATAAAAAAGACTAGAAGAAACCATAGAAAATGTTTATTTGATATGAAGAAGAATTTCTGAAGCTGAAGGCCATGAGAGGAATTACAAAAGAAAGGATTAAGGGTTTAAAAAAACATTTTTAAAATGTTTTTATTTGTTTTTGAGAGAGAGAGAGACAGCACGAGCAGGGGAGGGTCAGAGAGAGAGGGAGATACAGAATATGAAGACAGGGTCCAGGCTCTGAGCTGTCAACATAGAGCCCGATGGGGGCTTGAACCCATGAACCGTGAGATCATGACCTGAGCCGAAGTCAGACACTTAACCGACTGAGCCCCAAGGCTCAGGCGCCCCAAAAAGATTAAGAGATTAAACTAATTAAAAATGAAAACTTGTGTATTAAAAATAAAAATGAAAGAGAAAAGTGAGAGGTAAACTTGGAATGATATTTTTAAAAATGTGGTTGAGGTTTTAGGGGACTCATAATTAATGTCTTTCCCTTTCAAGTTTGGAACCAGTTTAGGAGCAGACAGAAATTAGACCAAGGGTCAAAATGTCACTTCATTGGTGATAAGAAAAAATAGAGTCTGTCATTTAGATTTGAGGTGGTAATACTTTACCTTAGAAATACAGCTGCCTGCCTTGTCACAAGCAGAACAGGGTGACTGCGATTGTCCCATGGGCAGAGCCTCCCTTGGGCAATTTCTTAGAAGGCAGAGAGTGAGCTGATCAGAGAGAGAGGGACCGAGAGACTGAGAGACACCTCAGGAGAGGTCAGAGGATGAGTTGAAAATACTCTGTTTCTTCTTTACCTCCTGAGTCTCTAACTTCCTTTTTTTAAGGTAAAATAATGTATTTGTTATTTATTTTTGAGAAAGACAGAGTGTGAGCAGGGGAGGGCAGAGAGAGAGAGGGAGAATCACAAGCAGGTCCCCGTGTGGGGCTCGAACTCATGAACTGTGAGATCATGACATGAGCCAAAATCAAGAGTCAGACACTTAACTGACTTAGACACCTGAGGCACCTGAGTCTCTAACTTCTGAGTCAGAGTGAAGGGTGGGAAGAATTCATGACTGTTACTTCCAGACAGGAATTCTTAAGTTTTTGATGCCATGGGCCACACTGGCAACCTGATGAGAGCTAAGGACTGCCTTTTTAGAATTTTTGCGGGGAGCTCTTGGGTCTGGTGTCCAGCTTTGGCTCAGGTCATGATCTCAGGTTTCGTGGGTTTGAGCCCCGTGTCAGGCTCTATGCTGACAGCTCAGAGCCTAGGACCTGCTTTGAAGTCTGTGTCTTTCTCTTTCTCTTTCTCTTTCCCCTCCCTCTTCATGCTCTGTCCTCTCTCTCTCTCAAAAATAAATAAACATAAAAAAGGTTTTTACAAAAAGAATGTTTTTTAAATGTTTATTTACTTATTTTGAGAGAGAGAGTGGTGGGGGGAGGGAGAGAGAGAGAGAGAAAGAAAGAGTGGGTGAGGGACAAAAAGAGAAGAGAGTCCCAAACAGGCTCCGCACTGTCAATGCAGAGCCAGATGTGGGGCTTGATCTCACGGATTGTGAGCTCATCACCTGTGCTGAAATCAAGAGTCAGATGCTTAACCAACTGGACCACCCAGCCACTCCTTTTGAAATGTTTTTAAATGGAACCAATAAATGGCACAGAATGGCAACTGTGCTGAAATTCAGTCATAAAAAATATTTTAAAAGTTTTGCGGTGTAGTAAAATACATTCTTCTTAATTAGCCCACTAAATACCATGATCTAGTGACAGATATGATAACTACTATAATTTTGATGTAGTGATGAGCATAAATCATATTTTGATATGTAAAACATGATATAAAAATATCTATGGTTTTTATTGGCAGCAAAGGGCAGGTAGTGCTAATATTAATGTGCTTACATTTAGAGTTGAAAGAATCCTAATTTCAAGTGAAGAATAAAAAAAAAGTAAAGATACCATTTTTCCCTTTCAAGTTCAAAGACACAGCTCCCCCACCCTTTTCCATATCTGTCCCCAGACTTGAAGGCCTTCAAGTGAAGAATCTTTCCCGAGAGAAAGTCCCTCCATCATAATGCGAGGTCAGGAAATTAAATGTTCTCCTTCAATATGAAAAATAAAGAAGTCTCATACAAATTAACAGGAAAAGCCCAGGAAACAGATGGGCCAAGAACATGATGGATATAGATAATGATAAAAACTTTACAAAAAATTCATCTTGAACACAAAGTAACAGAAATTCAATTTTTTGGCCCATTAAATTAGTCAGGATAAGACATGCACCCACTAAAACACAAAACTATCCTTACTGCTGCTTGAATTAAAACTGGTACGTTGTTTTGGAACGAATCTTAAATTGTTCACATTTTTGGAATCAGTGTATTAAATAAACTTGAATTGTCATGCAGAGCCGGATGTGAGATTTTTCTCACATAACGAGACTACCCATATCTTAAAGGACCCACTGGGTCATATATCCCATGAGTTTCCCTCGTCATTAACAAACCAAATACTTTCCAATCTCAGAATCATAAAACCCACTTCCTCCCCTCGTGTATGCCTGAACCACACGGGGTCTTATTTTGTTTCCTTTGAATAGGAATGGCAGGTTGCCTAGGAGACTGAGCATTTGGGTGTAATTGCTGATTTTATGTGTCACCTGGACTGTAAAGGGTGCCCAGACAGCGAGCAGGTGAGACATTATTTCTGGGTGTGTCTATTGGGTGAGATTAGCATTAGAATTAGTGATCAGTAGACTGAGTAAAGGAGACTGTCTTCACCAATGCAGGTGGGCATCCTTTCACACACTGAGGGCCTGAATAGAACAAAAAGACAGAGGAAGGGTGAATTCGCTTTCTCTGCTTGAGCTGAGACATCCATCTTTTCCAGCCCTCGGACACTGGTGCTCCTGGTCCTCAGGCTTCCAGACAGATGGAGAGCCGCACCATCATCCCCCCTTGAGCCTCAGGCCTTTGGACTCAGATCAAATTATACACGGGCCTTCCTGGTTCTACAGCCTGTAGACAGCAGATTGTGGGACTTCTTGGCCTGCAAAACCACCTGACACAATCCCTGTAATAAATCTGTGTATATATAATAACTATTATTGTAGAAATTAACTATATGTGTATAGTTATGTGAATATCATATATGAATTCATATATGTACACATGTAAATTACATGAGTCACAAAATGTACACATATAATATACATGTGTATATAATATCTATTATTATATAATGTACTATACATTATACTATATAATGGACTATATTATACAGTTATGTTCTATTATATAATGTATGACATATTATATATTGAAATAATATAATACAACATATAATATACAATTATATGTATATTATGCATATATATTATACATATATATAACCTCCTGTTCGTTCTATTTCTCTGGAAGAGCCCTTGTAGCTAATACATTGTGCACAGGTATTTTGGCACAATATTTAGTGGTCTATATTCATTTTTCCCAAACAGTTTTCTTTGTTCATATTTTTACTAGTGTCTTTGGTTTTCTTTGGCCTGCCTGCCAATCTATAAGTCTTTTGCCTCGATTTTGATGTCATTGTCCCATTCATTTAATATGTATTTCTTGAACACCAATTATGTGCCAGGAATTGTGTTAGTGACTCAAGAGGGAATAAAATCAACTTCAGTCCTGGCCTCCATGAAGAGACAGGAAACTACTGCCCATGATTCCAAATCTAGCCTGCCATCTTTTTTTGTACAAACTGTGAACTAACAATGTTTTTCACATTTTAAAACGTAATAGAGGGGCAACCTGGGTGGCTCAGTCAGTTGAGTGTCTGACTCTTGATTGCAGCTCAGGTCATGATCTTGCAGTTTATGAGACTGAGCCCCTCATCAGGTTCTGTGTTGACAGCATGGAATCCCTGCTTGGGATTCTCTCTCTCACTGCCTCTCTGCCCTTCCCCTACTCTCTCTCTCTCTCTCTCTCTCTCTCTCTCTTAAAAATAAATAAGCAAACAGATTTAAAGTGTAATAGAAATCAAAAGAAGAATATTCTGACACATGCAAATTAAACAAAACTCAGGTGTTAGTGTCCATCCAGAAAGTTTTATTGGAGTGCGCCACATGAACTTGTGTATTATCTAAGGTGGCTTCTGCCCCACAGCAGCAGAACTGAGTTGTCCCAGAGGAAACCATGTGGCACAAATCTGAAATGTTTACTATCTGGCTGTTCGCAGGAGAAGTTTGCAGATTCCTGAACTAGTGGGTAGATAAAAAAAAAGTACCAAACAATCTAACAATAAATAAGATACAAGAGATTGTGATGTGAATGGGGGAGTGAGGCCCCAGTGGAGAATGCAGGGGCATTGCGTGGAGAAGGACTTCGTGGGGAAGCCGAGTTGGGCAGAATGGGCAGGATCTGGCTATGCCAAGAGCAGGGGCAGTTCTGTTCCAGGCAGTGGGGAAGGGCTGGGCGAAGGCAAAGAGACCGAGGCAGGGAGGATCCCGGTGTGTTTGGGAGCCTAGGAGACATCACAGCTGGAGAGTAATAAGACTGGAGAGATAAATAAGTACGTGAGAACCACTGAAGAATTTTAAGCAAGGGAATGACATGGTTTGATTTGAGTTTTTATCAAAGATCCCTTCAGCTGCTCTGCAGAGAATAGATTGCAAGGCAAAAATGAGAAAGGTGAATGTTTCCATAAGGCTCTTGGCCTCGCCTGCCTTTCTCCTGTCAGCATGTACCGCGATCGGCTGTGTAAACCAGCCAAGACGAGGCACTTCAGGAGCTTGCAGGGTTTTGCAATTATTCTTTCAAAAGTCGGTTGTCGATGAGGTTTAGATGTGTAGAAGAGCAACTGATAAAAATTTCTGAAGAAGCATGTGTTCGATGTCAGGTGTTACTCTAAGAAGAACGCACTGAAGAATATTCTCTTGCTAAAAATACAGTTTTCAAATATGGCACAATAGAATATGGAACAGTGTTGTTAGAAACCGTAACTAGTGACAGCCAGTTTTACCTCCTGGCAAGTGGTGTAACATTTCTCTGAAGTAGATAGCCATATTGGGGAGGAAGACGAGGTCAGCACCAATAGCTGAACATCTGTTCGCAGGAAGTTAACAGTAATCTGTGAGGGATGGGAAGACAGAGGGAGTGTTTGGAGGGGGGGAACAAGATAGAGGCAGAGAAACCTGGCTGTGGAGACCAGTGAGCAATTTCTGGAAAAGGATTCGTCTGAAGACTCTAGAATCTACTTTTTCTTATCTCCTGCTGCCATGTTAAAACCTTCCATTTTCCCAAAGCTTCAATGCCAGGCTTCTACCAGACTTGGAATGGTGGTTCTCTGGAAGTAATTGGCGTGCTATCTCATAAAGTAGGAGATAGTACAGAAAAGCAATTACATGTGTGAGGTGGTCAGATGATCTATAAAATGAAGTGGCTTGGTGAAAGCAGAAAGTCAAAGGCAGGTCCACTAGGAGAACATTTCTCTGAGAAACAGAAGAATTCTAAGGAAGACCAGGTGAGATGGCAAGTTTCTTACCACTAGTCACAGGGATTTTGAGGGAATTTCATTTGACAGCTTAAGGACAGTGTGGCTCCTGCTTACATTTAGGTTACAAATCATCTTGCTCCGTCCTCCCATTAATCTCTAATTTATATAAGGTCAAGTAATGTGTTCATTTCAGAGACCAGGAAGGGCAGCCAAGAGGGCGTACATGACATCCAAAGGCCCTGACATTGGCAGGGATAGAACCCCTGTTGTTCCTCTAGCTACTGGGGTCCCTGGGGAAGCTTGTACTTCTAGCTACTTGGTGGATGAGAGACAAGGTCAAAGAAAATCAAAAAAGAACAAAAGTAAATGTTTATGGAAAAACACAATCCAGCATTTATAGGAAATATTTGCTTCCTCCTGCTTGCCCTTTCTGAATTTCGTGTTTCCTTAAAAGAAACAGTTCTATTTTTGGAACACACACACACACACACACACACACACACACACACACACACATATGGGCTGAGCCTTTTTCAGGAAACACTTTCCCACCAATCTGTTTATGAGCCTCACACACTAATCAGAAATCTCAAAGCTGGACCCAAAGCATCCATGGAAGACTGATCATGTCTTCCAGTCACCTCAGTGCCCAGTGGAAAGGTACAGTCAAAAACATAATGGAGGTAGGATACTTTTGTAATTTGAGAAAGATCGGGCAATTTACTGAGGACCCGAATAGGAACCCACCTAAATCTGCACAAAACAAGAAATAATAAAGTGTTTACTGAATTCAGTCTCATGAGGAGCTTCTCAAAGCAACTCTTCTACTTTTTTGATCATAGGGCTGACTGAAAGTCTCTTAGAGACTAGAGTGGCCTCAGTTATCCAAGAACCTAAGCCAGGGGTTTTGACTGTGAGGTAATGTGGTGCAGAAATGTAGATGAGCCTTCAGAACCATTGCCAAGGCCTTGCCTGGAATGGCCACCGAGAGCTGAGCTGCCTTACTTCTCTTTACTATGGTATAATTAAAGTTCTCATTCTACCAAAATTTTATGTAAGAACCCCTCTCCTTCCCACATATGTTAGATGAAACTCTGACCTAGACTTTTTGTAGAAACGAGAGCAGGCTACAGAAGAGGGCACAAAGCCCCCCTTTTGCAGACTTGTAGAAGTGGGAGCCAAAGCACAGGTGAGCAATCAGCCTGGCTTTCTGGATCCTGCTTTCATCCATTTTGCTAGCCTCAAAAAGAGTATTCTTCTTCCTCCTCTCTTAGAATGCAAGAATGAGTGAATAGTTGTCTGCAAAGCTTCTTGACTTTCTTGAAGAAAAGTGCCATCTGAATATAAAAGTGAATGTGCTAGACAGCTATCAAAGCTCAAAGCAAAGAAAGTCCCAGACTGGGAAGAAACTTGCAAAATATAACTTCACACCTCAGAGACAAAATCTTGTACACATGACTAAGTGGCATTTTTTTGAGGTCAAGAGAACCTGTAGCGCCTACGGGTCCCACCGAACAATAATAACAATGACAGGCCCTGTGCAGTGATTAATAGTTTCCAAAACACTGTCATATACATGACCTCGTTTCTCGTAAGTGAGACGTGCACATGAAACAGAAACTCCACGGGATAAGGTCTACTCTTGCCGTCACTTAAAATAAAGTCCAAGCCTCATGGAAAGTAGATTTATTCCTCAGCAGTTAAGGGGTAGAGTCAGCAACTGAGTCTAGATCTTGTGGTGCCAAAATCCAAGCCACTGCCATTACATGGGACCACTTCCTTGGAGAGCCACACACCCCTCTCCCCTCTAACTTCTTGTCTTGTTACAAAGAGCCCATTAAAGAATGGCCCTTCACCTCTTCAGTGAGGAATCAGCACTTTGGATCATAGAACCAACCTAGAATCACCCATCTGTGCAATAGGTATTTCCTTCTAAGATGATTTAAATCTGGTCCTCCAGATCCAAAATAGCCCTTCTTCTCAAATTTCAAGGTAAAGTAGGTTTAAATTCTAAGTCACCAAGTGAAATAAGTTTAAATTCTGAATCACCAAGGAAATCTCTAGAAAAAGTTCCTTTTAGACACCAACTCTTCAGGTACACTGTATTTAGCTATGATTTATTGTCCCTTCCTATGCTAGACATTAGCACTTTAAGTCTCCTCAATCACTCTGTAAACATTCATTTTTTGAGTACCTGAAATGTTTCAGACCTACTTCTATTTGCTACAGATATGTTAGTGAACAAAATAATCAATCTCAACCCTCCACAGGGTGAGTACAGGGTAGACAATATGCAATATAAACAAGTAGTATGTCGGGATGGTGAGAGCTGTGGGTATACATAAAGTCCTCAGGAGGGAGAGTGACATAGGGGTGGCTGTGTGATACTGCTGCTGGTGTGTGTTTGGGAAGGTCTCTGACTTGAGCAGCTTACTCAAGGACATGGAGGAGGAAACCATATGGTTATCTGGGGACAGAGCTTTTTAAAGAGAGAAAACAGCGAGTGAATGTCCTTGGGAGAGGCGGTTGGGTGTGAGGCACATCTAGCAGAAGAGCGTGGCTGGAGCAGGAGGAGCAAGGGGAAAGAGGCACAAGATGAGATAGGGAAGAGGCACTGCAGAGAGACCTAGAGAGCTTGGATGTCCGAATGTGGGTTTCTAGTGAGTCTTCACAAGGAAGCCTAATTACCTGCATCTCAAAGTCAAAAAGACATGCAAAGAGAAGTTTCATACTTATTCAAGGCTACTATAGGGTGCTCACAGGTCTAAATCCAGAATTTCTGATCCCAAACTTTGCTTTCTATCCTCTTTTCTCTGTGTCCTATGGATCCTTCTGGCAGAGAAATAAAGGTTTCTGGTTCTGAGTAGAGACTTTAGACAAATAGATATGTTCACAAGTAGCTTGCTCATAGCTAGTTTACAAATCTTGATGCACATTTCTGAAGAGTCAACATTGAGAAAAAATTAATTTTGGGAATTGTGATGAGAAGCGAATTACATTCTAAGATGTCGCATTTAGTGAGTTGGGTTTGGTAATCCAGACAATCTAATGCTTCATCCATAACAAGGGGAAGAAAGGCAGAGGAGAGGAAGCTGTGGCTGCAAGTCTTGGAAATGCTTCGCACAAGGGCATACTGAAAAACTGGAGATCAGAGAGACCAGTGGAAACGCAGCCAGCGTGAAAAACCAGGCCAGTTCTGTTAGGATAAGACAGATATTCTGAACCTGTCATCTAGAAAACCTTCTAGAATGCACACAGTGAAAGTGCTGTCCTGTGTTTTGGTTCAAGTCCCTTTGACAATGGCTGTAGAAGCTGGAAAGAGTCAAATCTCTCTTTCTCATGTTACTTCAAAATTCTAGTAAACGTGGTTGGCCAGTCATATCATGCCATTGAGAAAGTACTATCTCTATGATCATATTTTCTGATGAGCCCTAGTACCCTCCACAGACTCTCTGGAGCTCATTTCACTTGGTGTCCACTGATTCATATTCTGACTTCTGTGCTGGTGGTACCATTCAGATCAGGTGCATCATTCATGTCAGATACCTGTGCCCTTAGATATGACCCCCTGTGAATCCAGAACCAAGTCAACTGGTGTCACATGGAAACAAATGAGCTGTGTAACTTATTGACCCACGCTGGCAGGTTGGATGTTTAGAAGACAAGTCTCACTCCCTTCAAAGGATCAACTTGATGAAATTTTACTGTAGCATCAGCTGTCAGCAATATTAGTGCTCCAAGGAATTCCAAAGTAGCTCAGGAGTGCCATCAGAGCAGATTATTGCCTGAGGTTTGGTTCTGTATGTCCTCATCTAGCCACCCATTCATCCATCAGGCTTCCTGACAGCCATCCTTCACATGTAGAAATCAAGTGGAGTTCTGAGACCATGTCCCTGTTTGGATCCCCTAACCAGCACAAAAGTGGATGACAATCTCAGGATGATGAGAACAGCTAAATGAGAGTCAGATCTCCAGGAAAAAGGAAGATCATTCTGGAAGAGAAGTCAGGGTGCTGCTGAGGAACAAATGTGTTCTGATAGATCCTGACTAACACATGTGGAGTCTTAACTGTGGAAGCCTGACTCATTTTTTCCTCTGTGGTGTAACTTCAGAAATGCCAAGAAAAAACAATATGCTTCCAAAACACCTTCTCCCTTCTCATTGTTGTTGCCTAAAATTCCTAAAATTTACTTAGGAACAGAGGAATCAATATAATTTGAGGTAAAATGAAAAACAAAAAAGAAACCCCTAAAACCTAGGAAGAGCAACATTGCAGTGTACATTCACTTTAGGGTGCAACTGATTCTTCTGGGAAGAAGAATAGGAGAATTAGGTGGTATTTATTTTCTATTGCTAATATAACTTACCATAAACTTGGTGGCTTAAAACAATACCCATTTACTGTCTTAACTGTTGTGTAGTTCAAAAGTCTTGGTGGCTTGGCTGAGCTCCACTCAGGGTTTCATAAGGTCAAGATCAAGTTGTTGACATTCCCTACTGGAGGTTGTGGGGGAGAATCTACTTCCGAATGTCTCATATTATTGTCAGAGTCAAGATTTTTCAGTGGTAAGACCAAGGTCCCCATTTCCTTGTTGACTATTGGCCAAGGATTATTTGCAGTTTTTAGAGGCTGCCTGAATCCCCTGACCCTGACCCCTTTTCTCCATCTTCAAAGTCAACAATGCTGGTCCAGTCCTTTTAATGCTCCACATCTCTCTTGCCTCTCCTCTGCCTCATTTCTTCTGCTTCTTCCATCACAGACTTCATCTGCAGAAATTTCTCTGCTTTTTAGGCTCAAGTGATTCACCTGGACCAATTACATAACTCAGGATGATTTCTTTGTCTTAAAGTCTGTAACTTTATATCTGCAAAGCCTCTTTTGCCTGTAATGTCACATATTTATAAGACTCAGGGAAAGAGTGTGGACTTTTTTGGGAAGGGAGACATTATTTCTTTTAATCTTCACAATTACAATGAAACACCAGAAACTCAGAGATATTAAAAACTTAACCCATGTAAAAACCCACTGCTAAAACTCAGCAGTGTTGAAGTCAGAATATAACTATCTCAGCTCATAGACAAATAGAATGTTAGACCTAAAAGAGCCTTAGAAATTATCTAGACCCAGTGATAGCAAAGTAAGAGAACCCGAGACTCATCTTATCTCACGAACACAACTAGATAACTATCAGATCATCCTAAATATCCCAGAAATTGACCTGAAGAGTGACACAAAAACTACACAATTAAAGGGAGAGAAGAGGGTACATTGAGCAAGTACAGAGATGTGGTTTAAGGGAGAAAGTGATTGCAAGTGATGTGGGGGAAGGAGCTAGATAGATGAGAGAGAGAGAGAGGGAGGGAGGGGTAGAGAGAGGGAGAGAGAGAGAGAGAGAGGGAGAGAGAGAGAGAGAGAGGGAGAGAGAGAGAGAGGGAGAGAGAGAGAGAGAGGGAGGAAAATGTTTCCCCAAAACTATTTTATTAGAATATGAGACTGGCTGAATTTCTTGAATTCTTGCAACCAATGGGGCTTAAAGCTTGGAGTTTTAAAAGTCAGTGGGCTTGGCTGGGATAGAGCCCTGAGTGTGCTGCCCTACTTCTGGAGAGAAGGCAGGCAAACAACCTGAGGCAGCAGTGTGGAAAAAAAGTGATCTGAAGAATTCCTGGGCATACAGGGTAGGAGATCGTTCACTCATCTGTGAAAGCATCCCTGAGAGTCAATATTCACAGAGACACCTCTTTGGGTAGAGGGAAGTGGGCCAGTGCTGTTTCCCTCCCCTGCCCCTCAGCATAAACACAGAGCCACTGGTGGGAGGAAGGGCAGCACCTAGACTGGCTGCCCTACTTGTTTACAGCAGGTCCCACCCTCCTGAGCTCTAGTGGAACTGCCCTTCTTGGTCAAGCTTATCTCAGTTCCAGTGCAGCAGGACCCACCCCCAGAAGACCAGCACAAACCCCCACTCACACCACACCTTCCTAACAGAGAGTTCTACAGCATCTCAGTTCTGGTGGGGTTGGTGTCAGATCTCATTTCACAAGCAGACCAGAGCACACCTAGTTAAAAGTCACCAAATTCAGCCCAGGGACTAAACACTGACTACTGCAGGCAACAACAGCCTCTACAGACAGCTGGCCTGAAGGATAGAGCAGCCAAAACACAACAGCAGAGCACACACAGCATGCACTGGAAATATTCTCTGAAGCTCAGGCCCTGGGCACTACATGACCTCTTCTTCATAAGGCCATTACTTTCAAGAGCAGGAGACATAACTGGCTTTTCTAATATACATAAGAAGGCAGTAACTTAGACAAAAATGCCAAGATGGAGGAATCTATCCCCAATGAAGGAACAAGAAAGCCCATGGCCAGAGATCTAAGCAAAAAAATGTAAATAACATGCCTGATGGAGAATTTAAAGCAACAATTACAAGGATACTCACTGGGTTGAGAAAAGACATCAGGGAGACTCTCACCACAGAGATAAAAGAGTTAAAAAAGAATCAGAGATGAAGAATATAATAAACAAGATTCAAAACAGGCTTGATGCAATGAACTGAAAGAATCAGAGGGATGAATTAGCAACCTAGAAGACAAAGTAATAGAAAGTAAGAAAGCTGAAAAAAAGTAAGAATTTTACAACATGAGAATAGATTTAGGGAATTCAGAGACTCCATCAAACATAAAAATATTTGTATTATAGGAGTCGAAGAAGAAGAAGAAGAAGAAGAAGAAGAAGAAGAAGAAGAAGAAGAAGAAGAAGAGGAGGAGGAGGAGGAGGAGGAGAAAAGAGGGCAGAAAATTAATTTCAAGAAATAATAGAAGGAAATTTCCCTAATCTGGAGAAGGAAACAAACATCCAGATCCAGTAGGCACAAAGAACTCCCATCAAAATCAACAAAATCAGGCCAACACAAAGACACATTGTAGTTAAATTTGCAAAATATAGTGATAAAGGAAAGATCTTAAAAGCAGCAAGACAAAAGGAGTTCATTTACAAGGGAAAACTCATAAGGGTAACTGCAGGTTTCTCAACAGAAACATAGCAAGCCAGAAAGGAGTGACATGATATATTCAAAGTGCTGAATGGGAAAAATATTCAGTCAAGAGTACTTTATCCAGAGAGGCTATCATTCAGAATAGAAAAAGAGACAAGAGGTTCAGACAAACAAATACTAAATGAGTTTGTGAACCACTAAATAAGCCTTGCAAGAAATATTAAAGGAAACTCTTTGAGTACAAAGGAGGACCAAAAGTGACAAAGACAAGAAAGGATCAGAGAAAATCTCCAGAAACAATGACAAAACAAGTAATAAAAAGGCAATAATACATATCTATCAATAATTACTTTGTATAGACTAAATGCTCCAATCAAAAGACATAGGGTATCAGAATGGATTAAAAAAAATATCAAGACTCATCTATATATGCTGTCTGCAAAAGACTTATTTTAGACCTAAAGACACCTGCAGACTGAAAGTGAGGGGGTGGAGTAACATTTATCATGCAAATGGATCTCAAAAGAAAGTCAGAGTAGCAGTACTTACATTGGACAAAGTACACTTTTGTTCTTGTGTTGTTTTTGTCTTGCTTTGGTATCAGGGTAGTACTGGCCTCACGGAATGGTTTTAAATGTGTTCTCTGTATTCCATTATTTGTGAGGTTTTGATAAAGATTGTCATTATTTTTTTTTAATGTTTGGTAGAATTCACCAATGAAACCATGTGGTTGGGGGCTTTTCTGTGGTCAGAGATTTTTTATTCCTAAATCAACTTTCATTCTTGTTATTGTTCTAAGAAAATAACCTATTTCTTGGAATCAAGATTCATGGTTCAATCATGGTAACTTATGCGTTTTTAGGAATTATCTTCTAAAATATCTGATTTGTTAGTATATAATTATTTTAGTACTCTGTAAATCACACTATATATTTCTGTGGTTATCTACTATCTCTTCCATTTCTCATTTTGGTTTTTCTTAGATAATGTAGTTAAAGCCTTGCCAATTTTGTTTATTTTTTTGAAAAATCAGTCATTATTTTAAAATAGAGTTACCTTATTGTTTATTCTGGTGTCTATTTATATCTGATTTTTCTTTATTATTCCTTCCTTTATTAAATTTCAGCTAAGTTTTTCTTTTTCTAGTTCCTTGTGGTATAATGCTAACTTGCTTATTTGAACTTTGTTTCCTAATACAAAATTTATAGCATAAATTTCACTCTAACATCTGCTTTTGCTATATCCCATAGGTTTTGGAATATTGTGCTTTTCTTTTGTTTTGAGACATATTTTGATTTGCTTTTTGACTTCTTATTTGGCCCATTGCTTGTCCAGTAGTGTGTGTTTAATATTTACATGTTAAACACTTAATATTTAAATTCTAGATTTTCCAGCTTTCTATTTTTTTAAATTTTTAATTATTTATTTTTTAAATGTCTTTATTTTGAGAGACAGAGACAGTAGGCGGGGGAGGGGCAGAGAGAGAGAGAGACACAGAAGGAAGCAAGCTCCAGCCTCTGAGTTGTCAGCACAGAGCCTGACGCGGGGCTTGAATCCATGGACTGTGAGATTATGACCTGAGCCGAAGTTGGATGCTTAACCAACTGAGCCACCCAGGTGCCCCTGAATTATTTTTGATCTCTAGTTTTGTACCATTGTGGTTATAAAATATACTTGGTATGATTTCAGTCTTTTTAAATTTGTAATATTTTTTATGTCTCTTTTTATGTGATTTAACAGGAGATACTTCTGTGTGTACTTGAAGAAAATGTGTATTCTATTTTTCATGGATGGAATGTTTTGTATATATGTGTGTGTATATATATATATTTTTTTTTTTTTAAAGCTATGTATTCTGAAGTGTGCTTCAGGTAAAAAAATGTTGTTTTTGAAAAAATAGCTTTAACTGGGGCACTCATTTAAAAAAAAAGCATGCCTTGGGTGCCTGGCTGGCTCAGTTGATAGAGCACGAGACTAGTGATCTTGGGGTTGTGAGTTTGAGCCCACGTTGGGTGTAGAGATTACTTAAAAATAACATTAAAAAAATAAAATAAAATCAAGCATAACAGAAGCGTGGGGAATGAGTGAAATCTGGGAAGGAGATTAAGAGCACACTTAGCATGATGAGCACCAGGTATTTGTGGAATTGCTGAATCACTACATTGTACACCTGGAACTAATATAACACTTTGTTAACTACAGTGGAATTAAAATAAAAAACTTAATAAGAACGAAACAAAAATAAATAAATAAAGCTATTGACATGAAAAAAAAAGAAAGAAAAAAGTGGTCTAGACCAGAAATTCTAACCTTGGGTCTATAGATTTGGAGAGCATGGGTCCATCACGGAATGGAAGAGCCAAGAGAATTCAAAGCAAGGATGGGTATATATAGAAGTATGATGGGTTTTTGGTTTTGTTTGAGAGAGAGAAGGTTCATGGTTTTCATAAGGACCTCAGACAACTCCGACACAAAAAAGTGTTAAGAAGCCCCAAGCCCCATGTTTCCTTCACCGAGTTTCTTCAAACATCACCAACCACCCATTTCACTGTTGCTGTGAAAAACTCACACCTAGACTCAAGCTTGGGAGGTCTCCTCCACAGGTCGTCTCCTTCGTCCATTGGCAACTTTCCATTTCTATCCTAACATAATGCCATTTATTAACAGCAATATTCCTATAGGGAAGGGGCTACATAAAGGTTGTTGGAAAGGCAACTAGATATTAGCATCTCACCCAGGGCTTCTCTAGCACTGTCATCCACAAGTATTTATAAACATGGAACAGTGGAGACACGACAGAGGATGGAGGTGTAAGAAAAGGGTAGGGCTGTACAGTTGTGGAATTAGAGTGTAGAGTTTCCCTCTCCAGAGTCAATACTTTTAACTTCAACTCAACAAAGCCTTTTAAACTAATTTTCTCTGGTCCTCCTCTGCTTTTCTGTGTCAGCCTTTTTCACCTCACTCATAGTTCACTTTTCTTTCCCTACTCTGGAATTTGATACCCTCAAAGTCGTGTCCACCTTGTGCCAAGCACAGGACTTAAGTTCATGAAACCGAACAGACATGTTTTCTACCTCCACAGAGCTGACAGGCTAATGCTTCAAAAAATGTTGTTGTTTGAAACTGAATATTAAGCTGACAATATACAAGTATTTGTTTTTTAACTATTATTTGATAATAAAGAGATTGACCTAAATTGCCAACCAGAGACTTAATATCGATTCAACATCATGTTTTAACTAATTCAGCTAAAGAACAGAAAGGATTAATTACTGATCAATGAGACTGGAACAGAAGGCCATTTGCTATAATTGTTCAATTAGGAGCAGAGTGGAAAATATTAAAATGTTATGATCCTTATAACCAAATTTCAAGATACTATTACCCACTAAGAGAATAAAAACAAAGTAAATTTTCTTTGATTTATCTTTTAATTGGGGCAGAATAAAATGGAAAATAAACAATGGAAGAAAATACCCTCTGGGGTACATACAAAAGTAAGAAAAGTGAAAGCAAATGAAAATATCTCTTCAAATAAAATCATTAACCACTAGCTTTTCATGATGAAAAAAACAGCAACTGTATGACTTCAGACAAGTAACTTAAGAGCTCTGAGCTTCAGTTTCCTCATCTGTGGAATCATAACCATAATATCTGCCTTACTGTATTTAAAAATTTTTTTTAAATATTTACTTATTTTTGAGAGAGCAAGAGAGACAAAAGGTGGGCTCAGAAGGGCGGAGAGAGAGAGGGAGACACAGAATCTGAGGCAGGCTCCAGGATCTGAGCTGTCAGCACAGAGCCTGAAGCAGGACTTGAACTCACGAACCACGAGATTATGACCTGAATTGAAGGCGGAAGCTTAACCGACCAAATCACCAAGGCGCCCTGCCTTACTGTGTTTTTAACAGATAAATATTTAGGGGTTCCTGAATGGCTCAGTCAGTTAAGTGGCCGACTCTTGATTTAGGCTCGTCATGATCTCACGGTTTGTGAGTTTGAACCCTGTGTCAGGCTCTGTGTTCACTGCATGGAGCCTGCTTCAGATCCTCTGTCACCCTCTTTCTGTCCCACTCCCTCTTGTGTGTGTCTTTCTCTCTGAAAAATAAGTAAATGTTTAAAAAAAGAATAAATTAAACAATATTTTGTTTTATTTATTCTTGAGAGACAAAGACAGAGCATGAGCTGGGGAGGGGCATAGAGAGGGGGAGACACAGTATCTGAAGCAGGCTCCAGGCTCTGAGCTGTCAGCACAGAGCCTAACACGGGGCTTGAACCCAAAAGTCATGAGATCATGACCTGAGCCGAAGTCGGACATCCAACCGACTGAGCCACCCAGGCGCCCTAAGAATACATTTTTAAAAATTAAATTATATTGTGTGTACTTATAAGCAATAACTATTTAAGTAAGAATACATATGCCATAATAAAAGACCTTATAAACAATAGAGTTTTAAAAAGTATTTATTATTACACTGTATTACATTTTTTCGAAAACATCAGTAAAAAAGGTAACCACGTGGAACCCAAGATTTATTATCATTCTTAGAATAAAACAATAACCACTCAAAACACCTGCAGTCAATTGTACACATAGCAGGACCCCGGCTGCTTTATCAGTCGTGTTGTGGTTTTCTAATGGAATCTTTGTCCGTGGGGGTGTCGGCTAACCATCTGACTCATACGTGTGTCTACCCAGATGATCAGGGTCCAGGTGTAAATGTATGAAACAAGTTATTAGCCTAAGGGGCATACAGGAGAGGATGGCTGGAGTCTGCCCTCAGTGGGTGCACCTGTGCTTTTGTGTGCCATGTAGAGAATGATATTCAAGCATGGACACTGATAGACCTCAGAGGGCAGACCCGCAACGCCACCTGGAGAGAACCTCCCCTTGCTATTGTCATAGAACACGGCAGAGAGGGGAGGAGCCCCTACTTCCCATGTGCTTGGGAAAAGTGGTGACTGTAGTCTTCGTCACCACTGCCTCAAGGAATAACTTCTTGTAAAAGCCTGTCTCGTTCACAACACTATTCCCAAATAGCGTAAGTATTTGTTGAATGTATTACACGTAACTTGGCTTTTATTCAATTATTGGGTTCAGATACATTGAAATAATACCCAACCACCTAGCTAAGCTGCCAAGTGCTTTATCCATCAATATGGATCAGCCCCGTTGGCTGCGTAGAATAATCCATCTACTGTCACCAACTTCTATCATCATGTAGGTCAGCCCCTTTACAGAATATCCTCTTTCCCGACTAAACTTTTTCAATGTCCACAGTTTTCCTATGTAAAGACTCTTCATATGGTAGGAAGGGGAAGAAAGAGAGATGAAGAGAGACAGGCTGACCCAGCTGGATAAGGCATTGCTACTACCCTACGAAGATCTCTATTGCTTATAAAAAGGATGCATTTAGGCCTGTTTGCTTTCTCACAAGTGATTGTTTTCTTCCTGTCACATTTTAACATGCCTTTAGGAAGCCCTCCAAAGATCGGGCTTATCTAGATTCTCCAACTCGCCATGTGCTACGCTAGGGTAAGTAACTCTGGGCTATGATTTCCTCATGTGTAGGATGAGGATCCTTGAGTGTGCAGGAAAGGGGCAGCATTTCCGAATGAAGCCCCAGGCTGATCCTGTTAGACAACTCTGGAGGACCCGGCATCCTGAGTCCCCAGTCACTGCCAGGAAGGGATGGGAGGGTGCTAATGCCCAGGCCCCAGTCACCTGATGTCCGTTCTCTGACAAACAGTTCTAAGTGCCTCACGGACTCCTGTGCAGTTACAAGCTGGGAAGGAAAACCAAGAACTAGCAAGAGGGGCCTACGTGGCCCTGAGCAGAAGCCCCCCAGTGTCGGCTTCCGTCTGTTTTGAAGGTTAGATGATACAAGCAGGTAGCACCCTTGGGATAGAATGTGGCCCAGAGCAAGTGCGGAGAGGCGCCTTTACCACTATGATTCTTTTTATTACCTTCTCTGTAGTATTAGAGTCACTATTTCCACAGCTTTCCAAGCAGAGTTTCTGGGCCCAGATGCTTTCGGGTAATGTAAGTTAGAGAAAGTTCTGCGAGGAAGGCCAGGAAGAGGGTAGAGGATGGGTCTACTGGACACACCTGTGCCGTCAAAAGTAAGGCGTCTAAAATCAACTGTTTGCAAAACACTGTGCGCTCAAAGTCTGACCAAGCCAAAGCAAAACAGAAAACACATCTGGCTGGGGGCCTGCCAGTTTCTCGTGGCTTGTTCCTAACCTTCCCCACAGTCCCGCCTCCCCCGCTCACGCCCCCGTTCCAGCAAGAAAGGAAGGTGTTTGGCAGCGTGCTCCCTGAGGAGTGCTCCCTGCTGGGCTTTCTGGGGGCCAGGAGATCCTGGCATGAGCTTTATTGGGTGGTCTGTCCTCTCCACCCCGGCTGCTACAGTGTGGGGGCGAACTCCTCCACCTGGTGAGGGCCTTGAACTCTGCGACGGCGTGGGTGCTTTGGTCTGCCCCGCTTACCACATTCTCTGGTCTGGACTAAGGTCCGTGGTGACATCCCAGGATGCTAGTGGGATTTGTTTTTTGTTTACTCAAGGAGTATCTATCAAGTACTATGAGGGATCCTAATGAGGATTTTAATGAGAAACTGGTGCTAGGGATCCTAATGAGAAACAGACTGTGTGTGTGTGTGTGTGTGAGAGAGAGAGAGAGAAAGAGACAGAATTTCTTTCAGATAAAACTGTGGTTCAGAAGATCCCCTCACTGTTCTCGGAGGGAATGCCAAGTCAGGAAAAAGCCAACATTGCTTATCCATCCATCTATCCTCATTGTGGGCCATTTGACTCACCTAGTTCCTAGCACCTCTGAACATGCCCTCGGTCCCCATCATGATGCAAGCCCTGCTGGATGGACCATTCCGCCTTTACCTGCTTTGTGTACCCCTCTGTGCTTAGTGGTTCCTGGTGAGGGGGGGTGCATGAAAGAGAAAAAAAAGGAGACAATATCCTGGGGAGACAGGAAGAGCCTGCATTCAAACGTCCAACAGGAGCGCCCCTGGGGGGCTGAGTTGGATGAGCTTCTGACTCTCGATTTTGGCTCAGGTCATGATCTCACAGTTTGTGGGTTCAAGCCCCTCGTTGGGCTCCATGCTGACAGTGCGGAAGCCTGCTTGGGATTCTCTCTCCTCCTCTTTCTCGGCTCCTCCTCTGCTCGTGGTTGCTAGCCCTCTCTCTCTCTCTCTCCAAATAAGTAGATAAACTTCAAAAAAGGCCATCAGAGAACCTAGGACCAAGTATGACGAGTGTTGACTTGTAAAGATGAAAGACCATGTGTCAGTGCTGAACATGGAAAGAGGCAGGTGACACAAGATGGGAAATCGGGACACCCTCTGGCTGCAGCCTGACTCTGCTCTCCCCAACTTGTACATAGTACTTCTTTGACTTCTATTTCATTTTACATTCATATCCTTTTCATGGTTAAAATGTAATCTGTGTTCATCACAGAAAATCTGAAAGAAAAGAAAAACAAAGAAGGCGTTAAAAACAACGCATAATCCTATTACTCAGATGTAGCCACAATTAGCATTTGACTTTTTTTTTTTCCTTTTAGAGACACACATTTTTACTTTGCTTGGACAATTCTATTTTGAAACTGGCTTTTCCCCCCATTAAATACTTTATCCTCAAACTTTTCCCCACATTATTAACTGCTCTCCTACAACACTCTTCTTAATGGCTGTATAATATTTTGTCACATTGACGTATTACAATTTACGTAAGCAAACTCTCATTTCCTCCTCAAGAGCTGCCTCGTCTCAAATTCCAACTAAAGCCAGACTTTTTAAGTTTATTTATTTCTTTTAAGACAAAGAGAGTGAATAAGTGGGGGAGGCGCAGAGAGAAAGAGAGAGAGAGAAGGAGAGAGAACCCAAAGTAGGCTCTGAGCTGTCAGCACAGAGCCTGATGCAGGGCTCAAACCCATGAACCATGAGATCATGACCTGAGCTGAGGGTGGATGCTTAACTAACTGAGCCATCCCGGCACCCCAAAGCCAGACTTTTAAAGCTACCCAAGGGCCCCAGAACCTAGCTTTGCCCGACTCTTTCTCAAGCCCTCAAGAGAGAGCTACTTTCGTGTTCTATCTCCACAGCCACCAGTGTGACATCTCAGCAGGAGGCTATCTCAGAGGTGGGGCAGAGGCAGGGTGGGCTGGGGATGAAAGCACTCCCAGTGGCTAGGTTAGAAGAAGCAGGAAACCCTTCTCTTACAGGCTGCTTTCAGAAAGCAAAAATCTACCAGCCCAGTTCTCGGGATTGTTTTGAAAGGCAAGGCAAACAGCACATTTGAGAACTGAATTTGGCTCCATTTGTTCGAGGGAAGGTGGGTGGCTTTCAGCTGCCTAGGAAACGGGCTTTGAATATGTGCTTCCTGGAATTCTTTATGCTCCTCTCCTGAAAGGGTTCCTAGTGTTCTTGATAAAGGAGACTTATTATTTGGCATCTACAGGCAGCCTGGTTTGGGCAACATTCTGTTCAGTTCTTTGTGTTGGTGAGCTCTTGTAAAGCCCCGTGTCTCCGCAGAGCAAGGCCAAAATTCTTCCTTCTCCCTGCCTCTCTCTCCTTCCCCCTCTCTGCCTCCCTCCCACCTCCCAATCTCATGCATACTTTGATTTCATTTTGAATCTGAAAGCTGAAACCCTGCTATTAGTTAGGCAAAGCTACACCCTGCACGTGTTTCAGGACCCACAGGAGGGTAAAAAGCACACACAGAGTGTGGCTGCCGTGTTACAAACAAATGTCGCCACGGTTGGATGAATGTTGACCATGACACAGAACACACGGTCAAAGCCTCCAAGACCCGCCGGAGAAAGAAGCAGAAATAAGCCTTGGCTGGCCCTTTCCCTTCACCTAGATCCAAAGTGGAGAAAACAGAGGGTATGGCAGAAGAAGGTCTAGAAAGAACAGCTTCCTTCTTCATTCTCTCACTTGTTTGTTCAGTAAATCCAAATTAAGCAACTGTTTCAGAACTGTTTCCCCAGGAGAATCCAGGTAACCAAGGGATACGCTTTAGTTCAGTCGGATAACAAGTCAAAATGCCCAGTAAACCACTGGGGCACCTTGTAGGCGTTTTATACATATTAATGATGGCTAATGTATTCTGAACTTCCTATTCACCAAGAGCTGTGTAAGCATTTTACAAATTTAGTAATGAAAACCACCTTCTGGAGTAAGTTACCCCCACTTGACAGATGAGGTTAAATAACATGGCCGATACCATTTGTTCGACTTCTCTTTCTTGTCTGTATGGAGTGTACAGTCCAGGACTCCTGTCCTCAGCGGGGATTAGCTGAGCAGTTGACCAGACTGGGGAAGCAGAACTTCTGTAGAAAGGTTGGGGCTACATATCTTGTTGGGAAAAAGGAGAAAGAGGATAGAGTTGTGATCCTAAGAATATTCCAGCAGGATTCTCACCATAATCCTATTGGCTTTCAGCATGGTGGTAGTGGAAAGTGAGTCAGAGTATGTGGCAAAAGGGGCCCAGCCTACAGAGACATCTGTTTGGCGATTCTGTTACTATTTCATCACACAGATACACACACACACACACACACACACACACACTCACACACACACACACACACACTCACACTCACACACTCACACACACACACACACAGTTTTTGCATTCAAGACTCTTGAAATATTTTGTGTATATAATCACAGGCATATGAAGAAAACTTACAGGATAATACAAAACAATTGGATTTACCAAAGTTCTGTAGTGATATAAAGAGTTTTGTGATCTTGCCAGGAAGATAAGACAAATATGCAAATAACTATAAATAACTCTCCATTATAATGTGAACTTTGTGAAAGCAGGAAATTTACTAATCTGGTGCATGACTATATTCTTAGGTTCTGGACAACTCGACTCAAATTGGCACATACGTAATAGACAGTCAGTAAATAATTGTTGAATGAATGAAAAGTATGTTGGCCCTTATAACATAGGTTTGAACAGTGTGAGTCCACTTATGTGCAGATTTTTTCAACAAATACATGGTATGAATAAATAAATACAGAATGCTACTATAAATGTGTTTTCTCTTATGATTTTCTTAAAAGTATCTTATTTTCTCCAATTTACTTTATTGCAAAAATACAGTATCAAATACATACAACATAGAAAACATGTGTAGACTGTTTGCAGTATTGGTAAGGCTTCAGTCAAGAGTGGGTTATTAGTAAAGCTTTGGGGAGTCAAAAGTTACATGTGAATTTTTTGGCAGAGTTGGTGGCCCTAATCCCTGTATTGGTTAAGGATCAACTGTATATCTCCAGGAGCCTTGGGGGAAACCATAGAGTATAAATTGAAGTCTAATATCAGTAATCTATTTCTGTGAAACAGCTCCCACACTTAACAGGCTAGGAATCTGTGTGCGGCTTAGCTGGGTGGCCTTGGCTCATTCAGGGTCTCCCATAGTGATTGCAGTCAAGTTGTCAGTTGGGGCTGCAGTCCTCAGAAGGCTTGACCGGAGGATTCACTTCCAAGATGGCCCCTTATACTCCTATTGGCTGGAACTGAGGAACTCAGTGCCTCACTGGCTGTTGGCTTGACGGGAAGCCACAGTTCCTCACCATATGGGACACTCCATGGGATTGTTCAAAATGGAAGCTTGTTTCTCCCAAAGCGCCTGGCCCAAGAAAGAAAGGTCAAACACGACAGAAGCTCCAATGTATTTTATAACCTAGTCTCAGGAGAAACGCTGTTACTTCTGCTGTAGTTGATTGGTTACACAGACCAACTCTGGTACAACGAGGGAGGGGACCACACAAGAGCGTACATGCCAGGAAACAGGCATTATTGATGGCCATCTTGAAGCTGACTGCCACAGGCCCTAAAGTTATACTATTTGGGCTCATATCAGACATAAGATGGGCCAATACTGAAGTGTAGTTCATTATATCATAAGCATGAGGTTTAGTCAAGCTTGAAGAATTATGTGTGATTTGACTTCTGGTAAACTGAGTGATATTTTAAATGTATCCAAGGAGTTTACTATATATGGAAACATTATCCTGAACTGTTTTTTCCAGGAAATGGGCATCCCTTTATTTATTATTAAATCAGTATTTTGATAATTGTTTATAAATACTTTTCCCATAAAATTGTTACCATTCCCCAATTTCTGAGGGTTCTTGAGAGCATTAAGGAAGGGGCGAAGATTGACATTGAGAACTGGAAATCCCCAGTAACTTTGCAATAAAGGGTGGACTGACAGGCGTGAGTTCCATCTGTAGGAGCTAAATGCTTTCAGGTGTTACTAAGCTTCCTTAAGCTTAATGGGAATAATGACAGTATTTACCTCATAGGATTGTTATGAGGCTCAATGGAAAGAATACATGTAAAGCATTTAGCTGTTGAGACAGCCAAAAAAAAAAAAAGGACATCTAACTATCCTCTATCTATTTTCATTAAAAATATATTTATTAAATTGTTAAATAATTAACTGAAAAGCCCATGCTCAACCAATTGTGCCCATGAGAATCCACTAATTACAACTCTTGTTATGGCAGATGTATGAACGAACTGTTCTCTCACCACTCTGGACATATGTTTTACTTATTATAAAGGTTTGTTAATTAATTAGGAATGCTGGTTATATCTGTACATCATTAGTAAATTTTGGAATTCAGACCCGTTTATTTCTGCCCGTGGGTGTCATCCACTGCAGCTTCTGAACGCTCTGCTCGATTAATTGCCAGGCAAGGCTCAGGCACAGTCATATTTGTCACTTATCTTGTCAAAGAAATGCAGCCAATAGTTCAATCACTTAGCCAATAGGTGACATATTGCCTTGTGATCAGGCGTTATAATCGATACTTTCATTGTGTAGTTTATGTTAGACTTGTTTGACTTTATAGTCACAAGAAGGAGTTCCTATTGGTTAGATATTGTTAGTTGTTGTCAGCGATTGCTAAAATTGATTGATAAAAGCAATTGAAAACCCCTGATCTAAGTTATCTGCACTGGGAAACATGGGAGAAGACTTGAAAGGCAGGCTGGGCGGAGAAGCTAGGAGTACAGAACCAGTCATATGCAGGAAATAGATGCAGAATACAATCAGACACTTAAATACCTATACAATATACGGTCCTCCCAGAAAAAAAGGAACAGGCAAAAAATTCTGTGGAGTCAACTGGCCAGTATATTGATTGAACTAATGGAGCGGTAAATCAACCTGGATTGGCATAGGGACTTTTTTCCCCCCACCTTAATCAGGTAACAAAGCTAAAATACATTATTAGATAATTACATACAGTTAGAAATTTGGGAGCCTGGGTGGTTCAGTCAGTTAAGCATCCAGCTTCAGCTCAGGTCATGATCTCATGGTTCTGAGTTTGAGCCCAGGCTCTCTGCTATTGGCACAGAGCCCACTTCAGATCCTCTGTCTTCCTCTCTGTCCCTCCCCCACTCACCCTCCCCCCCCTTTCAAAATAAATAAATAAACATTAAAATAAAAGAAATTTGGGAGCGCAATTGTGAAAACAACCCCATTTGAGGCAAAAGAATTCGATCTCCAACTGGCAGAGCACATTATAAATAGGACTCAGCAAGGCTTTTGTAATATGGCCCTGGTTATGGGCAGTTTAAGAACTCACACCCAAGCCACAATCATGGTTAATGATCCACCTCTTGAGTTGAAAATTTTCTAGAGTTTGCTTGTAAACTCTAGTTCACTTAGATAGTCTTTCTGTTTGTTTTGTGAGTTGTGTCTTTTCACTCTGAGAAAAATCCTACAGTATGTATACACGAGATACTATGTTCTACCCACCAAGATGGGCAAAAATTCCCAAGCTTGACACTGTACTAGTGAGACAGGGAGGCAGGCACTTTCATTCCTTGTTGGTGAATATGTGAAATGTTACAAAGTTACAGAGTCTGTGGGGCCACTGTGTCGATGTTCGCATTTATTTTTTGATCCTACGATTTACCTTGAAGATATTTCTCTAACAATAAAAAAGCATTTACACGCAAAAGTTTCCTTATACTGCAAAATTATGAAACTACGTAAATGTCCAAGTATAGGAAATTGCTTGGTAAACTACAGTACATTTCACTTAACGGAGTGCTATGCAACTGTAAAAGAAAGAATAAGAAACATTTCTATGAACTGATATTGAGTGATTACCAAGAGATATTGTTAAGGGGAAAAAAGCAAAATGCCGAAGAGCATATATAAATACAGTATGTTTCCCTTTGTGTAAGAAAGAAGAGGAAATAAAAAAACTACATGCATACATTTTGTTATCTTTACAAAAAGAAACACAGGAAGAATAAAGCAGAAAACAATGAAATTGGCTATCTCTAAAGGGGTGCTGGAAGGGAAATGAGGGGAAAGGGCATGGGAAACAGGGACATAGACTTATTCTTAGAGAATTCGTTTCTGTATGTTTTTGCCTTTTGGAAACACGTCTATGTACCACATATATTTTTCAATATATAAAATATGTGTAATTAAATCACCAAGGATGGGGAAGGGAAAAGAACTTAATACTAAAAGCAAACTGAAACATACAAACCTTAAGGTATTTCAGATAAATTGCATGACCACAGAATGGGAAAAACATTGAGCAGCTGTGCTGATTTAATTATTTTGTGAATGGGGTATTTGATTACATATCCTCAGTCTTGGGTGGGAGAGAATAGCAAACACACCTTGAACTTTTTTGAGTAGGTTTCCTTTTATAACTGTATGGACACAGAAATTCTGAAATGACTTTACATATATTATAGGATTAAGCAAAAGTAAATGTGTATATTTTGTTGGGATCCAGATATCTCATTGTGGAGAAGGAACATATGTGAAATGAGAATAAGCAAGAAAAAAACCCGTGGGGATGGATTGTATTTAATATTCAATATTATCCTTATAAAGTCACAATTGCTAAACAATGTATATATAAATGCACACATTGATGTACATGTATCTCTATACATATACAAACATTCATATGTTTTCTAGTTTCGTCTGCAGCAACAATCTAGGAGCAAAGCCACCCCAACACCACCTGTACCAGTTAACTCACTTTGGTTTCTAATGACCATTTCCCAACAACAGGAATCAGCTCTCCTCAGAGAAACAGCAAAACCCAGGGCTGGGAAAAGGTCAGTAGAAAATAAGAAAATATTTTGCTACATCAGAGAGTAAGGAGGTTAAAACACACAAAAAAGGCACAGTATCCATGTTGAAATGGCTCTCACTGACCAAATCTGCAACAATTTGAAAACCAAAATAATCAAGGGCACTAATGAGCTCATATTGATAATAAATAGATAGCAAATAAATGATGAGAAGAGAGGGCTCTTGCTTACAGCACTGCTGAGCACTGGCTGGAGATTGGAAAGCACAGCTGGGGTTGGAAACCCATCATTTTGCAATCATCCTAGTAAGGATTGGTTCAGGTAAGACTCAACAATAGACACTAAATCAAGTGGGACATTTGGACAAGCCAGGCCTGGAAGTGGGGCCTGCCACATCCACATGTATTCCATTGAACAAAACTCATTGACATGGCTAACCCTAATTTCAAGGAAGGCTGGAAAAAATTTTTTTGTTTTTATTTTATTTTGAGAGAGAGAGAGAGAGAGAGAGAGAGAGAGAGAGAGAGAAACAGAGTGTGAGTGGGGGAGGGGTAGAGAGAAGGAGACACAGAATCTGAAGCAGGCTCCAAGCTCTGAGCTGTCAGCACAGAGCCTGATGTGGGGCTCCATCCCACAGACCGTGAGATCATGACCTGAGCCAAAGTCAGATGCTTAACCAACTGAGCCACCCAGGTGCCCCTGGAAAATGTATCTTTGCTGTGTGCCCAGGGAAGATAGGGAGAACTCATACTTGGTAAGCACTAATGGTCCTTGTCACAAGAACCTGAATATGTTCGGTATTTATAGTATTTGTAAGGTTTAGGAGATTTCGGTGCATTGGAGTATCAAACTGTGACAGCTGGCCCCCAAGGAGCCTCCCCCAATGAACAAACCCCTCAGTGCTTAAGCGCTTGTGTAGTCCCTGGGCTGGGCTGGGCCTGGACTCGTGTTAATTGACAGAAGGAGGCAGAGGTAACTCAGCCCCATTTCTAGGCCTTACCGTTAAGAAGACTGGTAGTTTCTGCTTCTTCTCTGTTGGAAACCTCACTTTTGGAAGCCATGTGCCATCACGTAAGGATCCCGGCTTTCCTACTGGAAAGGACCTGTGGAGAGGCCACATAAAAAGAGACTTGGGATTGAGGGAAAGGGAAAGAGACCTGGTTGTCAAGCTTCCAGACAATACCAGCCTGGCTGCTGTTAAATGACTGCTGATGGATGAGAACTGCCCAATGAGCCCAGGTGGCCTCAGACCCACAAGAGGAAACAAGATGGCTGCTATCGTGAGCCACTACTTTTGGGGATGGTTTGTTATAAGCCCCTACATTTCAGGGGTGGGTTTATTATGTAGCAATAGATACTTGAGCCCCTAGAAGATATAATTCATGATTCTAATTTAAATTGTGTAGTTGAATAATTGATTTGGAGGCATGTGTGTATGTGTTTAATACGAAAGGTAGAAAGGAAATATGACAGTATTGAAGTGTTAAGAGAGCATAAAATTCATCACAGTAGAAAACATTATTTATTTTATTTATAAAAGCTGCCTAAATATTTGGTATGCTTCTGTTAGTTAAAGAATTAAAGTACTTACAAAGTAAATAAAATATATGAAATTGATTGAAGCATTTTTAATATGTTTATAGGTAGTTAATCATCTAACTTGTAAAACTCTCCTTAAAAGTAATGGTAGCGTTTACTAGATTTGTAACTGGCCTAATAAAGCTTGTATATTGAAGTAACATACTTTTGGAATGGTAGGTTTTAAAGTTCATTTCTCAGTAAATCAAATATTAATTTAACACTTCAGAGTAACTACACACTGTCTTTTCGTGCATTCGTGTGTGCATAAGAGCCCACTTGCCAGGAGCACCACACTTATTTTGACAATTATTGTGGAGGGCCTCAAAGGCCGGGAACTTGAAGCTACACTACCAGGTTTTCATGCCTTGCCCTTATTTCTTTTTCCTTTCTCAGCAGGCACCTAACCCATTCAGGGAAATTAAGAAGATTCTTCAACCAGCCGTGAGACTCAGTTGTACCTGGGAATGTGTTTCCTAGCTCTGTAGCATCCCTTCAATCTAGTTTAAAAAATAAAGAAAAAATAGGCCCAAGAAAGTGACCTTGGCTGAGAGGTCCATGTTAGCTGCCTTAACCCCTTATGGGAGCTTGAGGACCTACGATTCATTGGTGAATTTCTAAAATATTAACATTGGCTCCAGAAGGGACCCTCCTCAGGCAGTTCTCTTACCCTACACAGGAGTCCATTCTAGAACACATTCATGGACGCTCCTCTCCAGTTTGTCCAAGACACTCACCATGTGGTTGGTAAATGGCAGGGGGTGAAAACACTGGCTTTTGCTCCTATTTATTCCATGTGGGACCATTTTAAACACCCCTTTCGGGGAAGAATTATATCTGCTCCTAATAGAACATCCTTGTGTTCCTGGAGCTGTGTCACTCCTATGGGTGATGGTGTCAATAGGAAGAAGGCCAAACACATAACTGAGACAGGGCTCTGGGCCCAGAAGCATGACAACATGTTTGGCAGATTGACTGTATTATAAGAGAGAGAGAGAGAGAGAGAGAGAGAGAGAGAGAGAGAGAGAGAGAGAGTAATTTCAGAAACCTGACCTCAGAATTCTAAAATTCCAAGTTAGGGATAAGATTTTCCATGATGGGTTTTGTTTTTTGAAGGGGGAAAGATAAGGCTTGAAAGCCCTTGAAATAAACAGTTTACAAAGATTTATTCTGAGGCAGATGAGGAGAGATGATTAATCTTCATGAATGACATATAGGTCCCTGTGTAGACTCAGTCTCTGAACTGATAGAAAGATCCAAGCAACCAGTGTATGGATAAAGCAGGCCAGGAAGCAGGTTGCTAATCTGAATTTTCTGATTGGGTCATTCAGACCCAGAGGTGCTAGTGGAAAGCCTCAAGACCCAGATGACCCAACCCTTACAGGTCATCAGGCTAATTAGGAGAAAGCCTAGCAGAGAGCCAATTATGAAAGGTGGGTCCTGCATACACCTTTGAGTTCTGCCAGTTTAGTAAAGAAGAGCAAGAAACCACTCAGGATGAAGTTAAATATCATAAAAAGCCCCCCTGATTGTTCAAAGGGATAGGGGTGGGAGCTGGAGATGTGCAGAGAAAGAGAAATAAAAGAGGAAGGAGAAGAAACAGGAAAGGGAAGTAGGAGGAAGGAAGTTTTATGTTAAGCTCTGTCAATATCTATATTTGGTGTCTATTTAGACAGCCAATAATTTATTTCCAGGCCGGTGAAATCACTTATTCTGCCCTGCTGTCTATGTGAAATCTTATACATGGAATGGCATGGAAATGGATTAGATTACTGCAGGGCTGGGGGGGAGGGGTTGGGTAACCCACGCTCCTTGGCAATGGCAGCACCAGTCTCTCTGCGTAGGAAGTTCTCGGGATAGTAATTTAGTAGGAAGAGGGTGGTAGGCTAGGAGGCTTGCATGGAAATTGCACTTGAATCCGATAACTTTTTTTTTTTTAATTTCTATTGTATGCTTATTTGTGATGGGTTGGAAAGGGATCTAAAGTTTCCCCAAGTCTCCCTAATCTTCCACTGTTTCCCATCTGTGAGTACCTCTCAGAATGGACCCCTGCCATTGCCAAGTGCAGAGAATGCCTCTCTGTGTCCCCGGCCAAACTGGCTGACAGGACAGAAGATAAGTGAACCACAGACCAGAAGCCATTCCCTGGCACTCCCAGGGCCTTCATAGACTTGAACTTTCCCCTTTCATCTAGTGTTCAGGAGCCTTTATTCAAGCCACTGGCTTCATTTCCGCCCTCCTCCAGGTTCTTTAGCAATCTCTCCATTGTGGGAAAGTGGATAGCCTTGGCTTTTTACACATTTCACTTAGATGATTTGAAAAGGCCCCACAGCTCTGTTGTGTCTAAGACAATGGACAGTTTTCATGGGTTGGTTCCATCCTTAGACATCTCGTCCTAAAGTAATACTACAGGATATGGGTCACTGGCAGGCAGCAGAATAACTTGGAGCTTGTTAGAAATACATAACTTCAGGCCCACCCCAAATATACTGGATCACAATCTCTGAGTCTGGGATCCAGGATTCTGTGTTGTTGTTGTTTTTTTTAATGATTTTTATTTATTTTTGAGAGACAGAGAGAGACAGTGCGAGCAGGGGAGGGTCAGAGAGAGAGGGAGATACCGAATCTGAAGCAGGCTCCAGGTCTGAGCTAGCTGTCAGCACAGAGCCTGACACGGGGCTCAAAACCACAAACCATGAGATCATGACCTGAGCCAAAGCCGGACGCTTAACCGACTGAGCCACCCAGGTACCCCCAGAACTGTTTTAAAGAGTTCACCATCCTAAAGTTTGAGAAGCAATAGTCTAAGGGGCTTCACTTGTTACTTTGTATTTTTTTTTCTTTCTCTATTGACACTGTTGATTACTGATTGAAATTTGGATATGGGAAGAAAAAATTAAATATCTGCAGGAGCAAGGCGATTTGAGAAACCACACGTTGCCATGGCATTGCCTCTGTTCTTGTCAGTTTCTGGATTGAGAATGAGAGAATGAGACAGCGTCTCTGATCTGCTTTAGATACCAAGACCCAGTAGGAAAGGGGGTTGTGTTATTCAGAATTTTGCTTCGGCCGCCATAACAGGGAGTTCCAAAGTAATAGTGGACATGGACTCATCACTGTGAAAGTTCATTTCTCTCTCATGGAGAAGGTGAGGTGAGCAGCTGTGGCTCCAAAGCCATTTTGAATCCTGTCTTGTTGCTTTGCCGTCCTCAAGCTGCATCATTCATTTTGTGATTGAATGTGGCTGCTCCAACTCCTATTATCCTTCCATCCCATAGGAAGAAAGAAAAGAGAAGGAAATAATGCTTAAACAGTAACTAGAAACACTAATTGGAGCCACGGAAGATGGAGACCCAAAGTATACTGTGTTGGTCTTGAGTGTTCTTGACCTTAGATCCATGCTTCTCTTTTGCCTGCCCTCCTCTCTTTTGTCAAAGGGCTGCCCTTGCAGGCTACGTCTCCCAGGATCCTCTGCCAGCTGTCTCTCACCTGGATTCAGTCAATGGGAAACAACGGTGGGAGACCTGTAGCAGGAGAAAGGGAGGTATTGCTTCCCTCCTGCTTCTGTTTCATGCAGTGACTCCAAGGATGACTGTGTCTGGCCGAGACTCCAGCACCCACTGGCCCATGGGCTCTAGTAATGCAACCTCCTTTCTGCATCTTTCCAGCCTCCAGCTGATAGTAATTTCTTGCTATTGTTAATCCCTGGGTCACTTCACCACTCTGTTTTTTAGCTCTTTATCACCTAGAATCAACTCCTTGTATTAAAATCCCCCAGTTGTAAGTAAAGTGATCAAACACTGGCCAGTATAGGCGGGGGGTACCACTCTATCTAAAGGAAAGTTCATAAAGGAAGTGATATTTGTACTGACTCTTCAGGGTTTGCTGACTGATTTCCATGATTTAGCTCCAATTGGATCTTTCTGGATCCTGGGTCTAGGGGAGACACAAAGGAAGAAATGGTTTGGGGAACAGATTTCTCCGCACAAGATTAGTGGAACCCAAGGTTATTGTTACAACTGCTTCTAATGCAGGTTTCTCTGCCTCCACACTATTGACATTGGGCTGGATACTTCTTGTTTTTAATTTTTTAAATGTTTTTTATTTATTTTTGAGAGACAGAGAAAGACAGTGCAAGCAGGGGAACGTCAGAGAGAGAGGGAGACATAGAATCCAAAGCAGGCTCCAGGCTCTGAGCTAGCTGTCAGCACAGAGTCTGATGTGGGGCTTGAACCCACAAACCATGAGATCATAACCTGAGCCGAAGCCAGATGCTTAACTGACTGAGCCACCCAGGCGCCCCTGGGCTGGATACTTCTTAATTGCGGTACTGCACTGTGAATTGTACGCTGTTTACTGGGTTCTTGGCCTCTAGCCACTAGATGCCATAGAACCCCTCCGCAATCCTGCTCAAGCAATGACAACCCCAAAAGTCTCCAGACATTGTCAAATGCCCATTGGTGGAGTGTGGGTGGAGGTTCTGGGTAAGATCACCCAAGTTTACAACCACCATTCTGTGTTGATGGCTCAGTATCCCAGCAATATAACTGAAGGACCCTTTAATTCTACGGGTCACAAAGTCACTACCTTCCAGAAAGAGCAGCTACCACCCCACCCCTCTCTTTAATCTCTATTTCCCTCAGCCAGTGAGCGCCTTGATTTCTGATAAATACAAGAGAACAATGATCCCTTAGTCTCTAAGGGAGTGTCAGGGCCAAGCCATTGTTTTCTTGCCAAGAAGTGGTGACACAGGAAATGAGGAGTCATCAACCCTTCACAATATTATAATTCTTCTCTGATTTTTGAGATGAAAGTTGCAGAGCTCTGAAGGATGTTTAATTTTATCAGTCATGGTCAACCTTTCCTTTATAAGACAATTTTCTGCTTCTCTCATCCCAAAACACACCTATCAGGGTCTACTGGACAGTAAAAGAACAAATCCTCTCTGAGAAAAAACAACACCCCTACTACTATCAACATTCATGCCACAAGACAGACATTTGCATGCATGTCAATATATATGATTAATCGTTATAACAATCTTGTGGCATAGATATGGTTTTTCCTATTGTAGCTAAAGAACCAACTTGCCTACAGAAATACACCTAGTATTAGCAAATGCATCAAAAGTTCTCCTACCAGTTAAGATAATAGCAATAGCTTATGCCTGTGTTGTTTTTCCAAATCTTTAACTATTATTTTTCACATACATTACCTAAATTGTACTTATGGCTTAAATACTGTGGGAGAAGCTATAGAGTATCTGGTGTAGTGATTGTCTTCATGATTAGGTAGTAGCCTGTCCTGAAGATGACGAAGGTCTGAGAGTTGGTGGAGGTGGTAGTGGAGGATTTATTTTAGACAGAAAACATGAGCCAAGACCAGAGTCAAGAATAAGAGGGGGGATGCAGGGGAAACAAGGGACCAGGCTAGCCCCACAGGAGCAGATGATTCGTGATGGTAGAAAGGGAGAAGGGATGGGTATGTCTAGTGGGATCAGATTACAGAGGGCCTAGAAATCCAGACAGAAATGTTAGGAAATTATGAAACAGCCATGAGACATGTTGGAAGTTTGTAAGCAGAGATGAACATTTTGCAGCCTACTCAAGGGTCACTTCTTCAGGAAAGCCTTACCTAATTCCCCTGATGTTCAGGCATTGCTGGGAGCCACATCGGCCTTGCTGGATGACACAGTCACAGTGAAGAAATGGCAGACTTTTGCACAGCTCCTTCCATGAAATGAAACTGGTATCTCCTTTTATTATTGGCTCATATTGGGAATGGGACCGCTGTTATTGATTAGGCCTCCCAATGTTCCAAATCAGACTGATATTCCCCACACAGTTACCACACAAGGAAACACATATTCCTGCCCCTGCATAAGAGGTTTTTGATCAAAGCATACTGATGTTTGCCAAAAGGCTCTTCTAATGGGCCTTGCAGACCCAAGACATAAGGGGGGCTGAGAATACAAGAGTTACCATTAACTCTGGCCCAGAGAAGACGAGCCTAACTTAGAGATAGAAACAAACTAGGACCGGACATAAGCTGCTACATATACCTTTGCTAACTGGAGCCACAAATACCCTCCCTTGTACTGACTTCAGTTATGAGGATGGAAATGAAACTAGAAATCTACGTGCAAGGTCAACACAGGGCCCCCATTATGCATACATCCAAGAAAGGGCTTTCTCTAGCAACTTGTTGACAAGCATTCTTTCTCTTACGGTTAATGAGCTAGATAGATAAAATAACTCCTGGCCTAGCTATACACAATTTAACCTATGTTTTAATTTTAGCATTACTAACTTAAATAATATGTATATTATCCTGGTTTTTTTTTTTTTTACTAAAAACATCTTGTTATTCTCTTGTTTATAAAATTTACTCAACCTTACTGTAAGTGCATTACATGACTTGGTTATAACTTGTTAATTAAAAACAAAGTCATAATTGTTGGCCAAAAACCAACCTGTACAAAATAAGATAGGTTTGTTACTTTCTTAATGTTGGGGACTGATGCCAAGAATAAATTGGGATGTATCTACAAAAATACTTCTGTTAAGCTTGTTTCTATACACTTTCAATGATCAAACATCTTAGCACAAGGAATTAGCCACTGTAAAAAATTCTATTTTCTGATGTCATGTTATTGGTTGACCAATAAAAAAGGACACCAAAGCAAGATAGAACAGAGATTCCTGCCTGGTGATCAAGAAAGAAACTAGAGGCTCTCTCACTGTTTTTTGCCAACACCGTCCATCCTTTCAGGGACCCCTGGACCTGCTGGAGTTGGACTCCAGCAAGGCATCAGTTTTCTAGTATCCTGGAGCTTTCTGCATGGTCAAGGCCCTGTGAGCTTTTTGAAGACAGAGCTCTGACTTACCCAAGCTCGTGTCCATAGGAGGTTCTCCATGAATGGCCTGAGTAATGAGTAAATGGACCCTGGTCGAGAACCATGTGCTTCTCTGCCTCCTCAGTACCATTTGAAAATGGGTTCCAAGGACAGGAAGGCCACTGGACATATGAGATCACAGAATTTGAATGCAGAAAGATTCACAGATGGAATCTCAGAGCTGACTCAAAGATGCTCGCTTAAGGAGAGCAGAGTTGGAGGGGAGATGAACTGAGGAAGCTCTGGGAAACAAAGAAAGGTGGATGAGAATCACCAAGGCAATTAAAATGTGTTTGAGAAGCATGACCGTCCTCCCCTATCCTAAATCATGGTACATTTCAGACATTAGGAGACAATTAGGCCTTACAACTATTACAACTAACACTCACTTCCCTTCTGTAGGAAATTAAACAGTCATGCCCTTCATCTAAGAAACTGAAAAATATCCTTCCAAATGCTTCCTCTTCCTGGATCCTCCACCCCCACCCATTCACGTTGGCATGTGGACATGTTCCTACCAAATGAGTCAGTCAGATAGGAACATTAGTCTATTTGAGCAGATGTCACTTTAAAAAGACAACATTGCACCAATACACAAAGCTTACCAATAATGCCTGTCATGTAGCAATTGTGCTGATATAAAGAAAAGGGGTAATTTTGGTGAATTCAAAGAAGGTAAGATTACTGTAATTATGGGGGACTGCTTCTAAATAATCTTCTGAAAAAAGAAAGGCTGTTTTGTATTGTGCTGAGAAATGGAAGGAGGAGAGGGGGCCTGGCAAGGAGGTTGACTGTCAGAGGGGAGGAGGTGGGAGATGGCAGTGTTTACGGGTGGTATTCTTATGCCTGACTTACCATGTCTTGAGCTGAGAGAACATAAGATCTTTGAAGTTCACTGGGGAGCAGAATCCAAAGAGTTGCCCAGAATAAACTACAACACTCTGTCCTCACAGGCTGCTCCAAGCCAACCCTTCTTTTTCAAAGCCCTGCACAAATCCTTTCCCTAACTCTCTACCTCCTGAATGGCAGAACCAGTCACAGTGAGTTGTAGGACTTCAGTGTTGATGACCAATATCTTCTATTATTGTGTAACCTTTCATGTGCTCATACACAGATTTGCTAACTGGGTTGGCATCTCCTTGAAGAAGGCATGGTGCTGTTTTCCACCTGAGGGTCCCTAGAGTGCTGTCAATGCATGTTGGTTGACTGATTGATTAGGTATTAGTAATGCAAGTAGCTGTCAGCTAAGATGGTCTACTACCTAAGTGATATGGGATCTAGTAATTTAGAGAGAGGAAACTAGTATCTATCAAGCACCTATGAGTCAAGCCCTTTTAACTCAGATTAGATGATCTCAATATAGCCATTTGAAAACACTGCAATAGATGTTCTCAAATTAAGAGTGAGGAAATTAAAGTGGGCATCCAAAGCTACAAAACTCATAAGTAGCGGAACCTGGGATTTCCTCTTAGACTTGTCTGATCCCAAAGCTTATGTCCCTTTCAGATGAAGCCTTAATGCCCCCCAACATCTTCCCTTTGCCTTTGGCCAAGAGCAAAAATTTGGGGAATTTTATCCTGGTACCCTGAAAGTTTGGTACCTGTTAAACTGAAAACACTTCAAGGGTGATAGGCAGAATAATGCCCCTGCCCCTAAAATGCTCATATCCTAATCCCAGAACCTGTAAATATGTTAGGTTACATGGTTTAGGGTAGCTGAGGGTAGAGATAAAATTAAAGCTGCCAAATGACTCACCTTAAAAAAGAGATTATCCTGGATTATCTGGGTATGCTTGGAATAATCACAAGGACCATTAAGTAAATGAAGAGGAAGGTAGAAGAGTCAGATGAGTGATGTTATGTGAGGAGTGGATGTGCCATTTTTGGCTTTGAATATGAAGGAAGCATTGTGGGACCAGGGAGGTGAGCAGACTCTAGAAGCTGGACAAGGCAAGGACATGGATTCTCCCCTAGAGAAAAACCTCTAAAAGAAATTCCTCCTGATACCTTGATTTTAGGCCAGTGAGACATAAATCTAACTTCCAAAATGCAGAACTGTAAGATAATATATGTGTATCATTTTAAGCCACCAAATTTGTGGTAATTTGTTATAGCAGCAACAGGAAACTAATACATGTGGCAATACATTGTACCTGTTTCTGTTTCACAGTTTTATGGGTGATTTGAGAGCGATTTTGAAGGGTTTGAAGAAGAGAACAGGAGTCTACTGAATTTACACAACAAGATGGAAAAAAAGGGGATGAAAACCCAGACAAAAAAAGGGGGGTAAAGCTGAGGTGGAGGATGAGAATGGGAATGCCTGGAAGGTAAGGATCACACTCATTCATCTTGGCACTCCCAGTGCCACCCAAGGATCTGCCATACAGCAGGTGCTCCCTTCAAAATTCACTGGGTCAACAGAATGAATGAATGTGTGAAGGAAGTGATGGAGGAAGGAAGGAGAGAATGACTAAGGGGAAGAAGAAAATGAGGAAAGAAAGGATGTAAATGTGGGACTCCGGGGTGATTTAGTCCATTGAGCATCTGAGTTCAGCTCAGGTCATGATCTCGCAATTCATGAGTTTAAACCCTGCATTGAGCTCTGTGCTGACAGCCAAGAGTCTGGAGCCTGTTTCTGATTCTGTGTCTCCCTCTCTCCCTGCCTTTCCCCTATGTGTTCTCTCTGTCTCTCTGATAAACACTAAACTTTTTTTAAAAAAGAAGGGAGGTAAATGTGTATGAGGTTGAGTGGTGCCATGAGGGAAACAGGGTGGACAAACAGCTAGACTGAAGGTTCTGGAATAAATTTGTGCTAAGGCTAGCACTTCAGTGAAGTATGCAACCTGTTCTGGAAACCCAAATAAATAACAAACTCCTTGCAAGTTTCTCACCAGTATCATCACTGGATCCAAGTTTCTCACTCCATTATTTCTCATATATTATTACACAGAAAAAAATAACCGGATAGAAACACAATCCTTCAGTATGACAGTCAAAGGGGGAGTGGAGCAACAGTGCTTAAGAACAATGGATTTGTAGACAATGGATTGGAAAGAAATGTGTTTTTTCCTGACATCTCAACTTTTTGCATCAGTGAAACTTCATTCAAAACATATACTCTGAAGGATCAAGTGATAATCTCCTTTCACTTAGACTGTCTTCATGAACCTTATCCTTCTACTGAATTTTTAAATCCTCTCAGTTCCCATAAAATGAGAGATAAGATCTCCAAGTCGGACAATATTCAAATATAAGTGTTAAGTTACCCGCCTCTTAACAGTCCAGCCAACCTTAAAAAAAGATGGATAATATTTATTATCTTGAATCATAATATGAAAATAGCTATTGCAGACCCGTTTTCTCTGAACATTGGATATATTGATTATATAAGAACCAAGGTTTCAAGTTTAGGATATGAAAGATGTACTTTTTAGTACTTTTTTGTGTTATTGTCTCTCTCTTTAATACTTTATATTGTCATTCTTCTCTCTTTCTTTTCCATAGATGCAGGCAGGTGCTCACATGCTCTTATCTGTATGCATGTGTGCGTGCACACACACACACACACACACACACACACTGAGCAAAATTTTAGTTTACCTACATTAAATAACCCATAGAACAACCACAGTTAGTTCTCTTCGACAGCTGTTGAAATGGGATTTGTGTTCAACAGAGACACTGGTTAGTGATAACAGGAAACCCAAACCGTAGGTCTCCTGACTCCCCTCAGATTCATGTGTTTTCCATTGTAGTAAACCACTTATAATTATAATTAATATGTCTGTGAAAATACTCAGAGCACCTGTATTGTGTCCCTTCCGCCTTCCTTCCACCCTTAGCCTTTTCTCTCTGCTTGGACTATATTCTTTGTTAATTAATCAGGTCCATTTTTAAACCCAGGTAGATGGGGAATCAGATATTTTACTGTCTGTCTTAGAGTGGCCATGCCAAACTGATGTAAATGATGACTAGAAATAATGCTGGTATTGCTACAATTTTTAAAAACTTTTTAAACAATCGGAATATTTCTTAATTGGGGAAATGGTTCTGTAAATTTTTATGTCTCTAATATGAAAATTAGTGCATCAAGTAAAATTGAGGAACTAGTTTTAAATGTACTGATACAAAAAAAGGTGTATCTGGTGCATTAAATGAGAAAATCAAATTGCAGAACATGATGTATATAGAGTTATCATATTTTTGTTAAAATGTGAAAAATAGTTAGTTAGAAGAATACACACCAAATTGATTTTGTTGATTACGTACATAGAGTGGGATTGGGGGGTAGGTGAAGACAAATTTTTATTTTTCTCCCTTAGGAAATTTCATTGGAAGTTTTGGCTATCAGCATCTTTTACTTTTGTAATGGGTGCAACATTCGCAGAGAAGTGGGTTAGCCAGAGGCTCAGGTCCTACCTGGACAAAGGTGGCCGCCTATATCCAGCACTGGAGCTGCCTCCTTGGTGGCAGCCATGCACAGCCTCATCCCATGGCCCTTTCTCCCCTGTGGCATCTGAGTCAACCTCACAGAATTGAGTCCTGAGCCGCAGCCCGTCTTCCTTTGCTTCCTGTCTCCTCGTGCACCATCTAGTACATGAGGTCTTGCTCCAAGACCCAGATTCAGGTGGGTCATCCAAAATGTCTGGCCACTGCTGCTGTCTTCACAAGTCTGCTTCCCTGACACCCAGCCCCTGGCTCTGTGTGGTGAGTCAGGACACAGACACGAGTATGTGGTCACTTACATAGCTACTGCACATGGTCTGCTGCATTAGCCTCATCCCCACACTTGGGCTTTTGTGGATGCTCTCTTCCTTGTCTTTGAAAACCAGCCTCCTTTCTTGACTTGTGGATCTAAACCTGTTCATACCAGTCCCGTCTTTGTGGTTTGATGGCTCCCCTGTAGCTCCAACTTGAAGATGGCTCTGGGCGTGGACAGATCTTCTACACACAGATGAGCTGCTATCTGGCTTGACCTCTTGCTGTGACTCTACCAAGCCGGCAACGTGGAGTAGTTGGATGTGGTTAGTTTCTGGAATTCAACAAATAATGTTACTGCGCTCTTTTTGTGCCCTGTACCTGGACCTCCTATTGCTTTTCCCATAGTCTCTTTGCATAAGGCCTGCCTCCACTCTTTTTCCTATCCCATCACCACACCACGTGATATTCCTCTTTAACCACCTCAAGCTGTTGAGTGACTAGTAAGGTCAAGTTAGTCCATCAGACCAAACTTAAATAGAATAATCTGGCTCAGTTTCCCTCTGACGCATCCTTGAATTGCCTCTGGCTTCCAACTGAATGGTGCTCCAATGCAGGGTGCCATTGTCAGTTACCCAGACTCCCAAAGAGCTTGCACTTTGTCATCTGAACCTCTCCCCAGAAGAGACGAAGTACTCAGATCTTAAGCTAGAGAACCATGGTGGCCCTGAAACACCAGAGTGCCCCATCTCCTAGCACAGAATGTAGTCCGGGCAACATGTTACTCCATTGAGGCAGCACCAGATAGTGGAAAATCCTCTAGTTTTGGAACTCAGGCAATCTACTCTTGAATTCTAGGAGCTTTACTTGGTGGGCTTATGTGGTCACTTGACCTTTCAGAGCTTAAATTTGTTTAGAGTAAGACTGAGACTATCCATTTTACAAGGCCCTTGAGAGGTCTATAGATAATGTGTGAGTAAAACGACTGAAGGTGGAGCTGCTGACGTAGAAGCAAAGGTTGCAATCCTAGAATTCTTCCTGCTTGGCCCTCATCTACTCTCCCTGTTCATGCCAGGGCCCGGTATCAGGTCTGCCCGGAGCTGACCGTGCACTACTTCTGTGGGCAATGGGAGGGCCACTGCTGTAGATAACATGTGATCCCTGACATGAAGCTCAAAACTAGAAGCCATTAATATGCCTTAATGCTGAGTCTACAAAGATGCTGGTGACCTCAAAGATATGTGACCACTGTCGTGGTGTTCCTGGGACTCTTCTAGTTTGGGCACTGAATGTCCTGCATCTTAGGAAACTCCTCAGAACCAGGCAAACCAGGACAGCTGGTCACCCTAAAAGGGGAAGGCAGATACCAGGTTGCAGTCAAAAGACAATGCCCAACATATTACAGAGAAGATTTGTATATAAGAATGTCAATCATTGCATTTCAGGTAGGGATAAGCTAAGGGAGGGGTTGAAACAAATCCAAATTCAACTAGAGGAATGGTTAAAATATGATACATTTATTCACATGGTCACTAAAGACCACATTTTGAAATTTTTTTAGTAATAAGAGCAATTTTCATCATCTATTGCTAAATGAAAAGACATAGTGCAGAGCTACTTATACAGCATAATGGGAGCTATTGTTGGTGATTCTTTATAAATTTTCTACTGTAAGTTTGTGTTACTTTTATAAGACAAAAAGATCAATAATCAATTTAAGATACTATAAGTATTGAAAGAATTAAGCAACAATTAAAGGGTAGCCCCAATTCCAACGGCATCAGGAGCCTCAAGGATGCCACCTGGGGTGACTAACCATTTTGCCTTAAACTGAGGGGATTCTTGGGTCACAAGACTCTCTGTGTCAAAACTGGGAAAGTTCTGGACACATCAGACCGAGCTGGTCATCCTAACATCATTACCAAGCGCGTCTTACAGCTTCTCTAGAGCTGGTTGTTAGCAAGGTGAAAAGCAGCTCAAACCATTGGTAGTCACACACACACACACACACACACACACACACACACATTTATTGAGGTATATTATATATATTCTAAAACACCCAACTCTCAAGTATATAGTTTAATGAATTTTAACAAAGGGCTACACCAGGCAGCATTGCCATGATCAAGATATAGAATATTCCTGCCATTCCAGAAAATGCCTTTTCCATTCAATACCCAGCTACTCACCAGAGCAACCACTATTCTGATTTATATTTTCATAGACTAAATGAGAATTAGATACACTCAGAAATATGGCTAATGTGGCTACAGAAGGTAGGAAAGAGCCTGAAACAAAATAAAAAAGACATTCAGAAACAAAAAAGACTAATTACAAGGAACACAAAAGTGGCTAGACACAATCGTAAAATATCATTAGAGAAAGAGAAGGCAAAAAGGTAGATGCATCTAAAAGTCAAAAAGAAATGAAGATATAAATAGGATTTGAGAGAAAGTGACAAATATTGAAGAGAGGCAAAAAAAAAAAAAAGACCTAATGTGTAGAGAGTAGAAGTCATCATACAAATGCTAATTATTTACTTATAAAATTATGTCCTATCTCCCTGGCGCCCCTCTGGTGGGTTCTCTGTCTTCTTTGAGTTCATTCATCATATACCACACAGTAAATACTTCAAAAATAATTTAAAATTGAGGAAAAGAAGGGATAATGATATAAAAAAGAAAACATAAAGAGAGGAAACAATAAGAAAAAAATGTAAAAATCCCTTCTAACTCTAAATTTACCAATCTGGGTAGATTTGATGGGATGTAGAAGAAGGTTGACTCTCATTGTTCAACCTTACAGGGTGTAGTCCCTAGAAAATAATTAAGGAGGACAGTTCCGGAGAACTATATCCCCTGGCACACCAGGTGCCCAGGGACATTTGGACTGGAGTAGTAAAGGATTTGGGTTTGCCATAGATAATGCTTCTAGCTTATAAGTTTGGTGAACTGTGGCTGTGACCCCGGCACTGATGCAGTAAACCAGGGCTTTGATGGAAACTGCTGACCCTTCTCTCAAACTATCCCTGGGCTATATTGTTCCTGGTCGGTTCCTAAAGAAGGTTCAAGGTGAGGATTGGCAAGTGGACTCTGGCTCAGCCTCTGCTTGCCTGGAGTAGACTACCTGGTCCCTCTCCTCCACACCATGGGAGATGCTTCCTCTGCTTAGGCTACTGAACCACTAGAACATTCTCCTCTTTTCCACAGAGTCCTTTCTCTCTTGCGTCCCACTTTCTAATGGCTGAAACACCCCTACCTCGTGAAAGTCCTGTGGTTATTGGTGGTCTTTCAGAGTGTCTTTGAGAACAGGTGGTGTAGTGTGAAGAAGCAGGTCAACTAGAATGGCATCTAAATTCTGGTTCTACCATAGGGGAGATATATCAGCTCCCTCATTTATTAAAAACAAATGGAATAATAATACTTACCTCTCAGGATGGTCAGGGGCATTGACACGAGGTCATGGATAGCAGAGTTTACACATAATTGGTGCTCAGTAAATATTGGTTTCCTTCCTTCTACCAGATGGGCTGTGGGCCTGTTGGTCTCTAGAAGAGTTGATGTTTATAGGATGACAACTTCTGTACTACCTTTAGTAACTTAATACTGATTAAGAACTCAAATAAAATGAAAGATGTACATGTATGGCACAGATCTGCTTTGGGATTTTTGACATCCTAGTTTCATTGTTTCAGATTTAGAAAATAAATAGATTTTGTTTAAATCTATACTACTTTTTAAATAGATAAAGCCCCCAAATCTTTAATTTAGGTGGTGGCACAGGACAAGAAAAATGCCTTCTTTTTAGCATTTGTATTGCTTTATTTCACTTAATTTTTGGTTCATGTGGATTTTTTGTTTAAATCCCTCCCTCCTTTCTTTCACCTGCGCTCTCTCTCTCTCTCTCTCTCTCTCTCTCTCTCTCTCTCACACACACACACACACACACACACACACACACACAAACACACACACATTGCCAAAAGCAAAACTGATTACCTTTCTTATTGAACTGATGTCTCCATACAATCATTTCTAAGTGAAAAGGAGAGATTGTCTTTGATGAAGAGAAGCCTGTAGAGTTTATTTCCTCTACGACATTTTGAGAGATTAACTAGCCCTACCCTGGCTGCTTGGGGCCCCAGTAAGAGTAATGGTCAGAAGCCAGGCATCAGCTGTCCTCAGCGATCATTTCCTGAAAAAGGACAACCTCCCTATGACACAGAAGTCAAGCTGATACCACTGAATGACTGGTTCCAGTTCTGCTAATTCTATGACCTTGAGCAAATCATTTCCCCTCTAGAAGCTTGAGTTTTCCATCTATAACATGAAAAATTTGGTGAAGTGATATCTGGGATCTCTTCCAGCTCTGGAATTCTATAGTTCCTCGAATACAAAAGTGGTAATGCAACAAAAACCAATTGCCAGGAACAACAATGGAGGCGAGAAGAGCCAGTCTGAGAATACCAATACAAAGAACATAGAGTGGACCTGAGAAACAAAGGTGGTGTTCTCTGGAAGCTGAGAATGGGTAAATCAAGAGATGGGAGAGACACCAATTCCAACAGAACGATGTATAATTGGTAGGGGTAACATTTCATCTCAACCTTTTTGACCTCTTCCAGTTTTGATCTCTGTACTTTACTCTCCCTCTGCTGTTAAAGAAACCAACAAATCTCATGGGTTTGCAGGTGAGCCACTGACAAGCTGGTAAAGGGTAAAGTGCCACAGAGTTATAAATCTGGGAACAATGACACATCCGAATAGGATAATTGGGAAATAAGCATGATTTGATTCAATTTGGGGAAGTGGCCATAAACATTAAAGAGTCATCTTCTAAGTAGAGAAAAGTCAGGAAAGTTAACTTTGAGAACATGGAGCACATACTGTAGATCTTTTCCTGTAGATAAGATGGGAGGCACGAAGGGACCATCAAAGAACACATGAATTACATGATGTCTTCATAGTCCCCATGGCAATGGCAATCTGGCTAGTTAAGTGAAGCAAAAGTGTGTGTGTGTGTGTGTGTGTGTGTGTGTGTGTGTGTGTGTGTACTGAGTGGAATGACCTCTCCTTTAATAAGAATCTTCCTTCTTCCCCACAAAACTCATTCCATCTTCAGCTGAATCTGATTTTTAGAAAGTTGTTTCTTCTATGGGCTAAAATAGAGATCTTGATAGCATCTAATCATTCGTTTTATTTCCAGGACTGCAGAAGCTGGAACACTGAATCTCTCTGACTTTAAAGATGGCTGATATGCATCTTTGGACTCTCTTTTCTTCACTCATGATTTCCATTTCCCCTTAATAGTTTAATGTCCAAATCCTTCACCATCAAAAGTTTCATTTACCCAAACCTAGGACTTTTGGAGCAGTTCTAGGTTCCCTTAGTTCTGTCTTCATGTCTGTCCCAGCTTCTCGAATGGGATTGCATTTCCTTGATTGGCTCTTTCCTCACGTAAGACGTGTACACATGTGGGCTTCAGCTGCAGATCACATAGTCAGGGCCCACATGCCAGTGTGCAAGGTCAGCGCTGGACTAGAGTCGATGTACTGTCTCCATCATTTCCAGACTGAAAATGTCAGTGGCTCACAGCTGTCTTTTTGAAAAGTTCATAAGACTTCTAGCTCTAGACCATCAGCCAATTGCTGCTAGTCGCTTAAATGCTCATTCTTGAATACATACCCTTACCAGGTTGGCTGTGTAATCTTGTACAACAACCACATCAGATGTCAGATGTACTGTTAGGCTGGAGGAAGAACACTGGCAATGCATTACTAAAGGTAAATTTGTCCACACACAAGTATTGATACATTTATCAAGCAGCTTTAATAGAGTAGGATTATAATGGATTTGGAATCATGAGGAACCAAATTAAAATTGTAATTCTGCTGCTTCCTCTCTAGTGAACTTCAACTTCGGGAGAACTAAATTAGATAATAATGTTAAAATGGCTGGTATGGATTGTGATACCTGGTCGGTAGTTGCTCGGTAATTGTTGCCATGCTCATTCCTCTTCCTGCGATCCAATTCTACATTATATTTCTTGAGACTCCTTGGAATCCTCAAAGCAACATGTTTTCATATCTTCATTTGAAATAGGATTTCCTAGCTACAAGATACAGCCTGTTATCCAGGACACCTGCCTGTTTGTGCCTTTCCCTAGCAATGTAATTACTACTACTGGAGTGATTTTTATTCTTTGTGCATGCGCTCAGTGCCCCTGCCCCACCGCACGCATCACCAGCTCCTCACTTTGTGACTCTGAATTAACCGCCGTGGAATATATAGAAGGCTGTTTGTCATATGGCCAAGGCTGAGGGAGCCTTTCTAATGGGGGACTGAGCTGGGGCTGCTGAATTCTCTAAGTTCTTGCAAACTATAGAAAACAAGCACATGCCACTCTGATGATGTTGAAAACCTGGAGGAAGACCAAATTCAGATCCAATACTTATCTGTTGTCTGACTTTGGGCAAATAAGGGAATCTGTGTCTCCATTGGCTCATGTGTCAAATAGAATTAATAATATAATTTACTTCTAGGGAGGTTGTGAGAATAAGATACTTTGCATAGTGCCTGACACAGATTCAGTTTTTATGTGAGAGATAACATTATGGTCAAACCTCTGATATAATCCCTCAGCTCAGAGGGACATGTTAGCTTCCATTCCATGAACTATTCTTTTTTTTAAATTTATAAATTATTTTTTAAAATATTTATTTGTTATTGAGAAACAGCGGCAGAGCATGAGCAGGGGAGGGGCACAGAGAGAGAGACACACATAGAATCTGAAGCAGGCTCCAGGCTCTGAGCTATCAGCACAGAGCCCGATGTGGGGCTCGAACCCACAAACTGCAAGATCATGACCTGAGCTGAAGTCGGATGCTTAACCGATGGAGCCACACAGGTGCCCCTCCCCAAACTATTCTAGTAGTAGTAGAAATTCCATGGAACAACTCTAACTGTTCAGCAGTTCTTTCTTATTTTTATTAATCAATTTAGCCAATATTATTGATAAATTAGAATGATCCAGGCACCGTTCCAGATGAACATAGGCAAATGGTTCTAGTAGAGTCCATGTTTTCAGTGCTCAGAATCTGCCTCCTTGTCAATTCCCCATGTCAGTTCTCATTTAGCTGCATGAACCGTGTGGCATAAACTGGCTCCCTTTTCTGACGAGATCTGGCACATTCAGGGTGGTATGGCCGTAGACATTGGCTCCCTTTTCTGAATGGCTATTGTCCTTTCATGGGAAGATGGTTTTAACGCCTTAGTTTTAGCTTTCCTGATTAACCGAGTGAGACTCTTTCAACTGCTCCTGATGTGGCAGATTGCCAGCTATGTTCCTGGAACCCCATCAGGGTGGCACAACAGCAAGGCGGGAGCCGCGTGGACTTTCACCAAGGCAAGGCAGGGACCTGGTGTCCTGCTCTTGGTGGTCTGCCAAGTTCCACCTGCCTTCACTTCTTGCTCCTGCTCTGGAATTGGTTTCTGCACTTTATAGCTTTATTAGGACTTTTTAGTTCAAGCGCGTTCTCTGACTTCATCAGCTCCTGCTTGCATCTGTTCCATTCTGCCACTGGGATCCTACTGGGACTTACCGGAACTGAACCAACTCTGCCCACAACCGAGTGGGCGTTAAGTCCCTGTAAGTTTTCATTTGTTGTAAATTCTTTGTGTTAGTTGTCCTAAACTCCTTGGCCTATGAATCAGACTTCCTCTAACAGGCAAAGAAGCAAAATAAATCCCCCTATGTTGGTGAATTCAAGATGCCCTTGATTATAAGATGCACCAATATTTAATGTATCTCACACACATACACACACGCACATACACACACACTCAAAGGGTGGTCAAGTAAACCGTGATGTCATGCTTTCTTATAACAGAATTTTAAAATATTTTTTAATGTTTATTTTTGAGAGAGAGAGAGAGAGAGAGAGAGAGTGCAAGTGGGGGAGGGGCAGAGGGAGAGAGGGACAGAGGATCTCAAGCGGACAGCAAAGAATCCAGTGTGGGGCTCGAACTCAGGAACCGCGAGATCATGACCTGAGCCCAAGTCTGACACTCAACTCAACCAACTGAGCCACCTAAGAATCTTCATTTATACTTTTTAAAGGAGCTCTTGTAGACTTTTTGTTTTTTTAGCAAAGGCTTTTAATCCCATGTCATTCTTATACATAAATAAACACCAAGCCCAATCATGTTTCCAAAGGTTATTATTTAACTGTTCACATTATATAATCTACAAAATGCTTCAAATGTCCACCTCCTCAGTGGGTTAGGTAGAGCCCCTGGACTTCTAATTTTTATCTAGGACTTTCTCGGCTAAGACATCATCCTTTTGATGTTCTCTGCATGCACTGCAACATCTCTGAGAAATATTTTCAGGCAGAGATGGATTTGTTTGTAGCTAATGAAACTTAGCATTCTGGACTCCTCACCAGCATGATGCCCTCCCTTTTTCTGTGTAGACTAGGATATTCTAGAATTTTGTCATATGAAAACACCATCAAAGAACAAGTAGCCACAAAATCTGGGAAAATGTTTGAAAAATTATGTCAGGAATCCAATTAATAAAATATTATATTGCTTTTTGGATTGTTGCCTACTTTTTAAAACTTGTAATTTGTTGTGATTTTTTTCCTCTTTCTTAATAACTATTTACTGTTGTTCTTAGTTTTACTCATAAGTTTATCTTGTTTTTCCTAGAGAGCAGTCTTCAAGTTACATAAATCCAGGGACCAGGAAAATCTAGATTTGCCCTATTCTTAGTTACAGTATTTTGGTTTAAATTTAAATCTGGTGGCAACTCTTAACCATTGGTAAACTACACATCATCACAGTGTCACACAATTTTTTATAACCCATACTTATAATTTTGATCCATGTAGCTCCTTTAGCATTGGCGGAATTATTTGGGGGCATGTCGAAGAACACCATAGTTTCATTAGCATTCTACCTGACAATGCTCAGTTTTGGTTTTTTCCTTAATCGAAAATGTTGTTAGAAGTTAAGAAGCTTCTGTTCAAAGTCAGCTGGAAATTTCTGGTGAGTGGACACTCTGCTCAGTGCATGATTTGATTATACCAGCCTCTCATTGCTTTAAAATCCTTTTCATGTCTTCCCACTGGTTTGGGGATTTCCCCCCTGCCCTTCATTGATATACAACAGCCATTCCTTTAACTTTTTATTTTTAATAATTTTGAGCTTATAGAAAAGTGGCAAAAATGGTGTGAAGAACTCTTGTACTCTTTCTCCAGATATCTCCATTATTCATGTTTTACCACATTGATTTATTATTCTTTGACTCCCTATAGTTATATATATATATATATTTTTATTTTTCTCAGCTGCTCAAGAGTAAATAAAAGATCTCTTGTCCTATTACACCTTAATGCTTCAGTATGTATTTACTAAAAACATAACCACCATACAACCATGAAAATCTGAAAATTATACACTGCTACCATGTAATCTCTACAAGTTTTGCTGATAGTCCCTATTATGTTCCTTTTAAGGTCTCATATCCAATCAAGGATCCTGCATTGCATTTACTTGCCATATCTTTTTAGTCTCTTGGCCCCAGGCCAGTTCCTCAGGTTTTTCCTTCTTTCATGAACTTGTACATTTGATGTGTCCAAACCAGTTACTCTGGAGAATATCTTTCATTTTGGGTTTATTTCAGGATTAGATTTAGATTTTGCATCTTTGGCTGGAATATCTCAGAAATGACACTGTGTTCATCTCAGTACGTCATTTCAGGTGTCACGTGATTCCTGGTGATGCTAGTTTTTCCACTTGCCTAACATTGTTTCTTCCAGGCTTCTCCAGTGTGAAGTTAAAAAATATGTTTTAAGTACTTATATGGATTTTGTGGGTCTATATTTTGAGATTATGTAGATATCCTGTTTCTCGTCAAAATTTTGGCCACTAGTTTTAGCTTCCACTGAATGCTCACCAGGCCTATTCTTTTATGTAATTTGTGTGGCTGCTCTTTGCTACAAAACCAGAATTGAGTATTTCTTACATAGCCCAAATATCACCACAAAGCCTAAATTATTTACTATAAGACTCTTTTACAGAAAAGTTTGCTGACCCTTGCTCTTTTGAGCCTGGTGAGCTATATTTTAACAAGTGTCTAGATACTTAAAAACCTTGGTGCAGTATATATTTTTTCTCTATATATCTGTAGTCTATATTTTATTATTTATATATCTTTTCAGCTTTATAACTTTATGTGCCCTTTTACATCTTATTTTGTAAGATTTACATCTTAATCTTATAAGGTTTTCAAAAGCAGATGATCAGATTAATGTATCTTTGAAATTCCACTATATAAACTGTACAGAGAGTGCTATACTCACATGGATTTTCAATACTCTCTTTAATATCACGGTTTGTTGAAAAACTTCACGATTTTGATATGGAAACATAATAGTATTCATAATTTTGAACTTCATTCTTTGACTCCTTTGTCCTCCAATCTCAAGTAGTGCTATCAGATCAGTCTCTCTAAAGGGCAACTTTGAGTTTCTTACCCTTGCTTTATTTTTTATTTTTTTCTATTTTTGAGAGACAGAGAGAGATAGCGTGAGCAGGGTAGGGTCGAACAGGGTAGGGTCAGAGAGAGTGGGAGATACAGAATCCAAAGCAGGCTCCAGGCTGTCAGCACAGAGCCCGATGCGGGGCTGGAACCCACGAACCTGAGATCATGACCTGAGCCAAAGCCAGAAGTTTAACCTACTGAGCCACCCAGGTGCCCCTTACCCTTGCTTTAAAAACACACACAAAACACTTCATGGTGTCCCCATATGCTTACTAACAGGACCCACATTTCTTAGGCTGGCATTCAAGGGCCATCATGAGCTGGACCCGATGTAGGATGAATACAGGAAATACATAGACAGAAGTGGTCTTAGGTAGGGAGAAATCAGAGCGGTTTTTCAATAATACATTCTACTCCTCACCGTCTCTTTCTCAATGGCTTTGGGCAGCTCAGACTATCAACTTTTTACTGTGAATACCCCAATTTTAGGTTTCTCTTTAGATTATATACACATCTTTTTGGACATGCTTTTGTATTTCTCTTAGGGAACTTACCTTTCTCTAACTTGAATTATAGCTCACTGTATCTGTCCGACTAGTAAAATGGTCGATGATCTGCTTTATGTCTGATCTCCCTTTGTAGTACAGTATTTACCCTTGAACAGATTCTCAATAACCAGTCATTGAGTGTGTGCATCAGAACACCTGATTGTGAGTAGTGTGGCTCTGTGCGCAGCTGGTATTTGTCTTGGGATCTTTGAGTTCCATTTGCTGTACCATCTGAAGCTAATCGAGAGGTTCCGGGCAACTTTGCGGTCCCTCTCCCTGTGACCCCATCTCTGAAATCATGGGACAGGGGCATCATGAGACGTGGGAGGTAACGTCTCCACTTCAGGGCACTCTCACTCATCTTAGATCCCTTACAGAGAAGACAGGATGAGGTTAGTTTGAGTATTACTAATTCCTCCTATTTTGAGTACTTGCACAAGTTCCTTGCCTCGGTGAGTGGTTCTTCCTTCCCACTGTTATCAGCAATGCTTTGACTTTTGCCAGATATAGGGAGATAGGAACAGGAAAAAGATGGCTTGCAGGTCAGGGGGAGGGTAATGAAGGCAAAGTAGCAAAAAGGAAAGAGACAAACATTAGCTTAGACAGACCTAGATTTCAACCCCAAATTTGCTACTTGGAATGCGAAGAAATTTACATGACTCTGTCTGAGCTCCAATTCCCTAATCACTAGAATAGGACTAATAGCTACACATTTTGGTAGGTGCTAATTAATGTCTTAAATGCCTGGTTTAGGTGTTTAAGAACTTAATAGTTGTTAAAGTGTGCTTTAGAGAAACCGGCCAAAAGAAAGAATATATTTTTTAAAAGGGGCCATGGTGATTTTGTATACACTAAAGAGAGATAGCATGTGCATAATTAAATAAATTACTTCCTTTTTAAAAGTATTAAATTAAAACATTTTTTTAATTACAAAAAAATAGAATTAAATGGGAGCTGGAATGGGGCACCTGGGCGGCTCAGTCTGTTAAGTATCCGAGTTTGGTTTAGGTCATGATCTCATCGTTTGTGAGTTCAAGCCCTCCATCAGGCTCTGTGCTAACAGCTGGGAGCCTGGAACCTGCTTTAGATTGTGTCTCCCTCTCTCTCTGCCCCTCCCTTGCTCACACCCTGTCTTTCTCTCTCTCTCTATAAAAAATAAATAAACATTAAAAAATTTTAAACAAACAAACAAATAAATAAATAGGAGCTGGAAGGTACCAGAACAAGAGCATGAGTGAGGAAGTACTCAGATGACTAGGAACAGACAACTTCTGCACTGGAGAGGCAGCAAGGTCACATAAACTGGCGCAGATTGCTGCAGGTAAGCTCATAAGGGGCAAGACAAAGAATTGAGGTCATCTCCACTTCAGGGCTTTTATATTCTCCACTAAGTAAAAGGCAAGGTCATCTGGCAATAATGAGGAGGGATGGAGGTGTGGAGGAGAGTTTGAAGTAGGCTACCCAAGGTTAAATAAAAATGGCTATAGGTTAATTCAATGTTAGGCTTTTACCCTATGAGAATATTAAAAAGATAGCAGATAGAGGTAGCAGCAAGATAGTGACCCAATTGTAAGATGCGGGATCCAGGTTGAATAAGGAAAGATGTGTAGACAAAGTAGTTTTGGAAAGGAAGAAAGGACTGGAGGGCATTTGAGGTTCCAGAACAGGCGAAGTGGGAGTAACTGAATGAGAGATGCTGGACAGAGGCTGCATATGGACAGTGTGTGTCTGAACTGAAGATTTCAAGAATGGAGTGAGGAGTCCAGAGTGTGGCTTTGAGAGGAGGTAACTTAAGTGGGTGGAGAGAGAGGCCCTGGAGATGGTGAGGCCAAGAAATTGATTTGGAGGCCGTGACTATGTAGATGCAAAAGTCATCGTGAACAATGGAAATAATTTAGTGATAAGAGAGTTAACTAAGTAAGATTTCTTACAGGAACATTGACTATGGGTGTAGGGGTCACAGGAAAGAGTAGCAGATGAAACAATGAGGACAATTCACAGGGGTCAAGAATCCACTGGACCTTTAGAGAACAAAACCTGGTTGATTTCAATGGCACTCTGCCCTACCCCATCCTCCCTGCAAACAATTGTACGCATACTGATTGATTTCAAGCCTGCCACCACTCTGTGTCTGGCCTCTGTTGTGAGAATAGATGCTTCCCTTCACCCTAGATTCTAGCTGGTAAATTGCTAAATTTTCCTTCCTGGTTCTTGTGCTTGAAGCAATGGCTTTTTGTTTTCTGATTTCTTCTTATCCCTTGTATCCAACACTATACTGAATTCTATGGTCCACTTGAAGCTCAGGTTTGACTATAAATCCCAGTGACTTGTATTTGTTTGATTCTAGAAAACAAAATATCCCCAGACCAAGACTTTTGTGAAAACTCTGGTACAACACACACTCCAATAAATCCTCCTCTTCCGATGGAAAGGAAGGGCATGTCAATATTTACTGGAGATGAAATACACTTACCAGCAGGTGCATAATTACTTTATGAATGATGTCTGTGACTCATTCCTGCCCATACCACTCAGAATTGCCTCTCTTCAAGAGCTTATGATTTATATCTTTGCACAAAGGTCATTCTGAACTAAATGGTTAGGATTACCAAATGGAAAAATTACTGGGAAAGTCTCCACTCAAGTAATTGTGAACATAATAAAGTTTCAAATTATGTATCAAATACCACAGCAGTGTTTTGTTCCTTAAAGTGTCATTAATTTGCCTTGTGAGAATCCATATATTTTCTTAAGGTGACTCCATACATCTTGAAGATCTCTTTCCATAAGCAATTGCCCTTAAATATAGAAAACATGTGTGTAGTAATGCTTTTAAGAGCACTCAGGAGACTCTTGTCCATAGAGAGCTACCCAGTGGGCTCACTGGTTTAAATGTAGCTTACTCACTACAAGTGCTCTGCTTCTGATATTCCACAGGGAACTGACTTAATCTAAACTGTAAAGTTCAATGCATTGATCCAAAGGTCAATTCTCATCCTCTCCTTCACCAAAAGTCAGACAAATTTATTGGAGCAGTACATAAAGTTTGAAAAAGTATAATCACGACTAAAATGTCATTCTTAATTTTTGTAACAAAAACTTCTGAAAAGAACCCATTATTTTTGTAACAAAAACTTCTGAGAGAAAATCCCAATAAAATCCTTTTGGCTGGCAAGACTTACACAAATTATATTGTTTATGCGTCAGCAATTTTCATGGACAAGAGAAAATTAGTGGTATTCATTTATGATTTCTTTTCTAGACTGCCCATTGCACTTTCTTTTGCTTTAAGCAGAACTGTGGGTCTCATAGGCATTCGATCAGGTAAGGTGAATGGAAGTTTTATTCCCTTGTGCATATCATTATATGATTACTGAAATTTTCTACTAACATTCAGTAAGTCCACACTGGTGCAGACAGAAGAGTATGGATAGAGAAAACCAGTCCAAATAAATAATAACTTTAGTCTATTGAGGATAAATCATTTTGTCCTCCATGAAAACTGGTATCCAATGTAATAAACTTGCTCCCAGCTGGCTAACTGGTCTTAACAGCATGGTGCCATACTGAGTACTTAGAATGGACCACAGTAGTTAGCAAAATGGACATTCCATCCTTACAGAGTAAATGTCACAGAGTCACATGTTGATGGCATCCCTCCATCGATGTGATCTCTGGGGCATGTCCTATTGCTGTCCTACCTTTGCTGAATTAAACATGCTCACTCAACTTCCTGTATCTTAACTCTGACCTATTATATCGTGTTAATTTCAGAAATATTTCCTTCAACAAAGGACTGAGGGAGCAAGAATAGAAGTTCAGTTTAACAGAAACTTAGATCAGTGTCTTACTTAAGTCTTCAGACTATATTCGGGACCGCTGCAGTAAGGAAACATGCATTAGAATGTTTTCTCAATAAGGACAGCATGTAAACCCTTTGTGTATCAGCACACTGTGGTTATTAAACTCCTGGTTGGGAATAGCCCATTGGACTAAATACAGACTTGCAATTAAAAAATTCATTTTAAGTGAAAAGTGTGAATCTGTTTGGAGATTATATACTCAGATGACAGAAGGGCCATGGCTGACATAAATGAGTGATGAGGGTCAGATGGGGATGTGATTGCCCATGAAGCCTGGAGTATTCTATTTGAAGAGCACAGCTTCTCCTCCCCTCCAGACTCTTGGTAACAGTGAGCACGTGGGTCTAATGTTCATATTTCTACAATTTTTTTCTCCAGAAGAGGCAAATTTGGACATCTGGTTTTCTAATGTGAAAAAAGAAATCTAACTTTTTACAGACCAAATAGGATTTTGAGGAAGTCTAAACCCAGCCTGAGACAAACAATTTGTAACTTCTGATTTAGGCATAAGAAATATGACTAAAAAGGAAAGGCAAATTAGCAGATAGTTGTACAAAATAGGTGAATGTTGAAGGAGGAAATATTTGCTCTTTTCAACCAATAAGAATTGTGACTGTATGATCCAAAGATCTAGAAGCTGGATTGTCATTCTATCTGGACATTATCTGTTATCACCTTCCCAGATTTCTTCCCCAAAGAGGGAACTTTTGTTTTAGGAATGTATATATTTCTCAAAGTCCATTTTCATAAATACCCAAAATGCTTTGTGATACTGTCATGTATTTGCCTTCCATAGCTTGAAGTTACATAGTTTATCTGATGGAACATCATCATCTTCATAAAGGTACTCCTGTGAGGCTTGAAAATATTCTATTTCTTTTTATCCCTTTAGACTACTAAACTATGCTTGGTGATCAACTTACTTAACCATTTTTTGTTTTTCAGACCTCATTTATTCCTTGCAATTTTTGTGCCAGCCTCTGTGCTAGGTGCTGAGAACACTGCAAGAAAAAAAAAAAAAAAACAAAAACATGGTCTCTCTTCCCAGATGAGATGCTTCTGATCTAAATGTAGAGTTAGAGCTACTCAAGTCTGACTTTTAGGTGAAAAAGTATGATTTTTGGAGACACACAAAAATAGACCAATAATGACATATATTTTTTTATTATGGACGCATAAATATGATGCATATTCATGGTTCTTTGCCAGATAAGTATGTACTTTGAAATATCCAAATATCACACTAAAGAAACAAGTTATGCTTTTCCTCCTCCCCTTAATATCAAGTTGTACTGAGATATGTACAGAGATGATTAATAAATTTCCTATCATATATCCAATAAAATATATTACTTTGAAGATAAAGGCTCTTCTCATCTTCCCAGACAGTCTTTGGATCTTTCTTTCATCTAACTTCTATATATCTAACACACACACACACACACACACACACACACACACACACACAATACTGTTGAATTGATACCATCAAGGACAATTATAATTGTATACACCAATTTAATGTGTGTTGATGACATTTTCTTCATGAGGGAAACAAAAATATCTGAGGCTGAAGGTGAGGAGTCTGAGTCTTTGAGGAGTTTCAGATATACTGAGATTGGTGATATTTTTGGTGACCCTCGAATCACACGACCCAGACAGAAATTCCTTACTCATATCTAGATGAACCCTGTTGCAGCCACTCAATTCATTCCTGAAGAAGTTAACTACAGATCCTCTGAGGACAACTTTGGGGAGATTATCTAGCGGTAAGTTGTCATTGTCTTATGAACCAATTTGAACATAAGGCTCAGTTTATCCTTCCCTTAGGAGCCACAGTAAAATCATTTGTCTTCCATATAATTCTAAAAATACTTCTATAATCCTGTGGTCTCTAACAACTGGTCTTATCTTCTGTGGTTCCTAGCACATTAATGACACATATGCCACATTTTATTTATAAGGTGTGTACCATACAATGAAGTCCATGAGATGGGTAGTCCTCATGTCTCATGATTTGTGGTCCACTTCTTCACATCATTATTTAGGTGGTCCTTATTTTTGAAAGAAAAGACAACTTGGGAAGCAAATGGAATGATCTCGTTACTAATAAATATTGTTCAAACATTTTAATATATGACACAAGAGCTCACCACACCTTTCCTTACATCTGTGTTGAAGGGCAAGTATTTTAAGAGTTCAGTTCAGAGCAGTGGTTTATTCACTTACTTTGGAAGACAAAGGTGAATGGATGAATTTCCATTTTTTCTTCTATTAATTTTTTTAAACATGTATTCATTTTTGAGAGACAGAGACAGAGCATGAGTGCGGAAGGGTAGAGAGAGAGAGGAAGACACAGAATCTGAAGCAGGCTCCAGGCTCTGAGCTGTCAGCACAAATCCTGATGTGGGGCTCAAACTCATGGACAGTGAGATCATGACCTGAGCGGAAGTCAGACGCTTAATCAACTGAGCCACCCAGGTGCCACATGAATTTCCATTTCTATTTATTTGGGGAAGTGAGGACCGCTTCCCCACTGTAACTGGTACTATTAAGTAAGTGACAATTAGACAGAACAGTTGGTTGTACCCATACTATTCTTTTGAAGAAAGTCTATATTTCAATTTAATAAAGTAAAAATTAAATTATTTTTAGTATAATACTGAGTGCTTGGAGCCTACTTGGCACTGTAGTTGGGTAAGTTCTATGTCTAGTCATCCTCGGGGGCAGACATGGGTTTTGGAGCCTGAAACAAAATGTGAGAAAATGATACAAAAATGCACTATCTTTTGTAAATCTTACAATAATATATGACTGTGTACCCACATGGCTTGGGCCTTTCTCAAGGCTTTGGAAGGGTCTGCACTGAGGTGGCATCTGAAACCTGTTTCATTCTGCTGCTGGTAACTGTTTAACAAAAGCAGTGACAATATTAACTATATCTTCGCCATAGATAGAGGAAGACTTTGGGGATCCTGCACTCCAAGGCCCCCCATCAGGAGCCTATAGTTTTCATAATATGCACATGGGAGGTGTACAAAAGAGTCAGTGAAAATGGCAAAATTATGACTTTTACTTCAGAGAGATAAGTTGGAACTTTTATGTCCTTTTCCAAAAGGTTGTGTTAAAGATAGTCTGGGTAGCCTCACTATCAGCTTTTCCTGGACCCAATTCCTGGACCCTGGATATCTCATTACTTTGTTGCAGAGAAGAAAGACAAAGAAAATTCAGGAGAGAGGATAACTGCCTTAATACCCCCCCGCCCCATCCACTAGACCTTCTCAGAGAATATGATTGTCTTCTGAAAGGGAGGTGACCCCAGGCGCATCTCACACTTAGTACAGAAAGAGAAAAACAATTCAGAGGAGAATTGTTTTTCTGAGCAGAAGTGCAGAGAACAGGCTTAAAACAAGCCCAGATGATGTAATCATTGTTCTTTTTCTATCCTGCTGCCCAGTTTAGTTTTCTTCAAAGCACAGATCCTGCTGAAATTTTTATTTGCTTAGTTCATGCTTTTCTGTCTCCCTCATTCGTTTCCATGAGACTATGGACCTTGTCTGTTGTGTCTAATGATGCGGGCCATGTGCCTAAAACCATGCCTGACACGTAATGGATCTTCCTTCCACATTTGTTCAATAGCTAAACAATAGGTATCCCAATGCCCCCGTGGGCCTAGACTGATGGGGTTGAGAGCTGAGAAGGGAGAAACTTCATGGAACATCTCATATTCTGTCTCACCATGGCTATTCCAGTTGACCTTGGACTCTCTGGCAGGATAGCAGAAAACACACTCTCTGGATCTGAGAATAAGAAATTTTATCAGTCTCATGTTCACTGCTCCCATTGTAACCAGCTCAACTCTGGAATAAATATCCCCAAAGCTTGTATATTTTATGTGTTTTACTTCTTAATTATATCTTTTTTAGTTCTCTGCCAAACATGTTCCTTCCATGACTATAAAAATGTGCATCCCACAGGATGCAGTGGTTTTCAGTTTGTGCTTCCTGGAACAGTAGGGTTGATTCAGGGGCTACCAAGTAGGATGAGGGAAGAGGTACTCAGAGCCCCAAGCCATCAATCCCTCCTTCAATCAGAGAATTTTTGCTTTGAGTTGTTTTTATGGTTTCTTCTTCTCCATATGATTTGACTTGATGCAACCGGATTCCAAGTTTAAACAACAAAAAACATTGAACACTATTCATTTTTGATATCGTCATTTTGCAATGAAAATCCCAGATGCTTCCATGCAATTTTGTTTTATTTAAGTATTTATTTATTTATTTTGAGAGAGAAAGAGAGACATAGCATGAGTGGGAGAGGGGCAGAGAGAGAAAACCAAAGTAGGCACTGCATAGTCAGTGCAGAGTCCGATGAGGGGCTTGAACTCACAAACTGTGAGATCATGACCAGAGCCAAAACCAAGAGTCAGATACTTGACCGACTGAGCCATTCAGGTGCCCCACTATGTAAGTCTAAATGTCTTTTAAAGGCACTTTGAATTTGAATGTTTCCTTCCACAATGTTTGGCCCTTGTGCATTAAAATCCAATTGATTAGGTAATTCTATTTCACAAATAAAGGAAAGGTAACATTGTTTTGCTTATTTGTAACCGAATCACAAAAGGGTGATGACCTACTGTCCAGAAAGAAACAGAATGTGTCTATGCTTTTTCCTAGAAATGAAGAAAAAATAAGTGCAGACTGTGGAAAATGATCTATCATTAAAGTTTTAATTAGGGAAACAAAGATAGGCCACAGAGTAAGAGACTGGTTTTATTTTTCTGTGTCATGATGGCTTTTAGTTAGGACACAGAACGTGGAATTCTGAACCATTCAAGATAGGAACCTGGCTGAGTTTGTTGTAATCCTGATTAAATGATCCCCTTTGAAATGCTTCTGACCAGAGGCTGGGTACTCTCTGAATACTATTTTCCTGCAGATCCCTAGCAGGCAAGACTGATGCATTTCCTAATTTACCAGTTCAGCTATTTGAATAATAAGCCTTTCTTTTGTCAGCCAATAGCCTTTGTTTTTTGCATCACAGAAAATGGCATTATCCAAGATGTTAACAACTTGGTTTGCTTCTAATAATTGTGAAATTTAAAATATTTAACTTTAAAAAAACACAATGACTGAAAAAAGATGCTTTGGCATGTTGTGTGTATGTGTATGAGTGTGGTTGTGTGTTTTATTTGACATGCAATGCATTAGAACATTGCATTCATTGGTATCCTTATAGACAATAAAGAACTATCAATGCATCAATTGCTGATGAGATTTTTATGATGTTCTTGCAGTTACACCTTACACTGGGCATCATACAGTCTGTATCAAGTAGGTTGCTCTCTATGGAACTGATAATTGGTCATTCTTACCTCAGCAGATTCTATTTTCCCCATGTCCCATAGAGTAAATCATATTTTACTCACTTAAATTGGCATAACTTTGAAAGCGGTGATAGTAAAAAGATCCATTTAGAACTATTTTGTTGTTGAATACTTCAGGTGTTTTCATTCCCAGATAAGCACTATTCTATAATATTATCATTCAATATGGGACTTAATACAGCTTGTTTTCTTTATATTGTCAAATGTTTGTGTTATCTGTCAATCATACATAAAACTCTTCTTCCCAGGGGAGTTCTACCAGACATTTAAGCAGAGTTAATACCTATCCAAAAATTAGAAATGGAAGGAAATCTTCTGGACTCATTCTATGAAGCCAGCATTACCTCGATTCCCAAGCCAGACAGAGAGCCCACAAAAAAAGGAGAATTACAAACCAATATCCCTAATGAACATGGGTGCAAAAATTCTCAAGAAGACACTATCAAATCGAATTCAACAGTATATTAAAAGGATTATTCACATGATCAAGTGGGATTCATTCCTGGGCTGCAGGGCTGGTTCAATAATCACAAATCAATCAATGTGATACACCACATTAATAGAAGAAAGGATAAGAATCACATGAACCTGTCAATAGATGCAGAAAAAGCATTTGACAAAATATTGCATCACTTCTTAATTAAAATCCTCAAGACAGGCGGGACAGAAGGAACATACCATAACAACATAAAAGCCATATATGAAAAGCCCACAGCTAATATCACCCTCAATGGGAAATAACTGAGAGCTTTTCCTGAGATCAGGAACACAACAGGGGTGCCCACTCTCCCCACTGCTGTTTAACATAGTGCTGGAAGTCCCAGCATCAGCAATCAGACAATAGAAGGAAATAAGAGGCATCCAAATTGGCAAAGAAGTCAAACTTTCACTTTTGGCAGATGACATGAGACTCTACATGGAAAACCTGAAAGACTCCACCAAAAAGCTGCTAGAAGTGATACATGAATTCAACAAAGTTGCAGGACACAAAATCAATGTACAGAAATTGGTTGCATTTCTATATACCAATAATGAAGCAACAGAAAGGAAAATCAAGAAATTGATTCCATTTACAATTGCACCGAGAACCATAAAATACCTAGCAATAAACCTTACCAAAGATCTAAAAGATCTGTATGATGAAAACTATAGAAAATTTATGAAAGACATTGAAGAAGACACAAGGAAATAGAAAAAAACACTTTGCGTTCATGGATTGGAAGAGCAAATACTGTTAAAATGTCATTATTACCCAAAGCAATTGACACATTCAATGCAATCCCAATCAAAGTTGCACCAACATTCTTCTCAAAGCCAAAACAAACCATCCTAAAATTTGTATGGAACCACTAAAGACCCCAAATAGCCAAAGTAATGCTGAAAAAGAAAACCAAAGTGGGAGGCATCATGATCCCAAACTTTAGCCTCTACTACAAAGCTCTAATTATCAAGACAGAATGGTACTGGCACAAAAACAGACACATAGACCAATGGAATAGAGTAGAGAACCCAGAATTGGGCCCAAAAATGTAAGGCCAACTAATCTTTGACAAAGCAGGAAAGAGTATCCAATGGAAAAAAGACTGCCTCTTTAACAGGTGGTGCTGGGAGAACTGGACAGCATCATGCAGAAGAATGAAACTAGACCACTTTCTTACACCATACACAAAAATAAACTCAAAATGGATGAAAGACCTGAATGTGAGACCGGAAACCATCAAAACTCTAGAGGAGAAAACAGGCAACAACCTCTTTTGATTTCAGCCACAGCAATTTCTTGCTCAACACGTCTCTGAAGGCAAGGTAAATAAAAGCAAAAATGAACTATTGGGACCTCATCAAGATAAAAAGCTTCTGCACTGCAAAGGAAACAATCAACGAAACTAAAAGGCAACCAATGGGATGGGAGAAGATATTTGCAAGTGACGTATCAGATAAAAGGTTAGTATTCAAAAATCTATAAAGAACTTACCAAACTCCACACCCGAAAAGCAAATAATCCAGTGAAGAAATGGGCAGAACACATGAATAGACACTTTTCCAAAGAAGACATCCAGGTGGCCAGCAGGTACATGAAAACATGCTTAACATCACTCATCATCAGGGAAATACAAATCAAAACCACATTGAAATGTCACCTCATGCCAGTCAGAGTGGCTAAAATTAAGAACTCAAGAAACAACAGATGCTGGCAAGGATGTGGAGAAAGGGGAAGCCTCTTGCACTGTTGGTCGAAATGCAAACTGGTGCAGTGCTCTGGAAAGCAGTATGGAGGTTCCTCAAAAAATTAAAAATAGAATTATCCTACAGCCCAGCAATAGCACTACTAGGAATTTATCTAAAGGATATAGGAGCCCTGATTCATAGGGGCACATGTACCCCTATAGCAACATTTTCAACAATAGCCAAATTATGGAAACAGCCTAAATGTCCAACAACTGATGAATGGATAAAGAACATGTGGTTGATATATAATATAATATAATATAATATAATATAATATAATATAATATAATATATGGCAAGGAGAAAGAATAAAATCTTGCCATGTTTGCAAAAACATGGATGGAACTGCAGGGTATTATTCTAAGTGAAATAAGTCAGTCAGAGAAAGACAGATATCATATGTTTTTACTCATATGTGGAACTTTAGAAACTTAAAGAAGACCACGTGGGAAGGGAAGGGGAAAAATAGTTTCAAACAGAGAGGGAGACAAACCATAAGAGACTCTTACATATAGAAAACAAACTGAGGGTTGCTATGGGGGGGAGAGGGACAAATGGGTGATGGGCATTGAGGAGGGCACTGACTGTTATATGTAAGTGATAAATCATGGGAATCTACCAAAAACCAAGAGCACCCTGTATATATACTGTATGTTAGCCAACTTGATAATAAATCATATTTAAACATTAAGTTAAATTTAAAAATCAGAAAAGATAAATAAATAAAATTTTAAAAAGTTTAAAAAATCATATATAAGCTTCTTGATGGCAGGAACCCAGGTTTTAATATCTGGATGGCCCACACAGTATCTAGTTCAAGGCCACCGTTTAGTCAGGGTTGTGATGGGGTGGAGTTAGCCCTGTGATGTGCAAACTACCAAGAGATTTTCCTGGTCTTCCTCATTCTAGGAGATAGGAAGAGAAAATGAGGAAGTCAGGAGACAGAACTAGAGCCAGAAAATAAAGAGGCCAAGAACTACATGGGGACAGCCTTGGATTTAGGAAATCTTTTGAGGAGAGGTGGAAAGGAAAGAAACTGGAAGCCAAACTGGGCCCAATTGAGAGAAGACTGCAGAGAATATCTTTGGGTCCAATGGAGCCAGAGGACACAGGACACCACCGTGGACTAGACCGAGGATGGGGACAACCATGGAAGCCAGGGACCAAAGTTCACCAAGCTGGTCATGGAGGAAGGCAGGTTTAGAGCAAGCCCAAAGGCTGAGTCATAAAGGAAGAGGATTTAATCTGGGGGAATAGAGTAGGGAGTGAAAGAGGAGTGTGAATAAACATGAAGAGGGGCCCAGGGGACAGCACATTTCTGAGTGCCATTCTAGCAATGTTTATTCCTGCTCATTGCATGGGTCTGTCCCCAAGCCTTAGGGGCACCAGGCAGAGCCTCTGACAAATGCACATGAGGTATAGTTTCTGTTTCTGTCTTGGTCTCTGCTTGCCCTTATTTGCTCTCTCTCTCCTTCTGGCTCTCTCACTATTGTTTTTGCTTTCTCTCATTCTATAAGACCACAAAAATGCAAGTAATATGTAATCCAAGTCATCACTGTCATAGTTAAAGCCACAAGAGGATACCACGGGGTTCAGCAAGCTACATGAGAAACAGGAACATGAATATAGGATACACAGCTTGGTCCAGGACTATAACAGACATAAAAAATGGAGAAGTGAGGGGGGTCATTGGGAGTGATCATCCAATGGGATGAATGGAATGAATGACAGAACTTACTGTGGGCCAGACACCAATGTGGCATCTCTCTAAATATTAGTTCCAACCCTGAAATGGTGCTAAAAAGCAAATATTATTATCTCTGTTTCTAAAATAAGGAATCCAAGACTCAAAAATATGGATAATTTGCCCAAGATCATACAGCTCAGCAGCCAAAGCAGCATTCAGGGCTGACTTCCTCTGACTCAACCTTCCTTTTGCTTCTTCTAAGGAAATTCTTTGCCTTAAAAAGCCCCAAGAGCTCAGAATCTGTGGGAACCAGTCCTACCTTCATGCCCTCCTCCTTAATTTTGAAGAAGGCACAGCTTAAGTATGGTCTTATCAATTTACCCTCGGCCCTTCTCTAGCATCCTCCATTCTCTGTTGTCCTCTGGCATTTCTTGACACATTCCCCCTTACTCACTCTGGTACTACAAATGAAATAGCATGAATGAATGAAACAGTTTTTGATTAAAAATAACGTGCCTCAAAGAGCTTATGTAGTGAGTCTTGAGTACATGGACTGTTTCTTCCTTGCGAGTGTTCGATGTAATTCTGAATTCTCCTGCAGTTGCAGAAAGAGAACGGGTGTAGTCACTACTCTCTGCCTCTGGCTACTTGTTTTCAACAGGAAGGACATTTATAGAATCTGCAAGGGGATGAGGAAACTGCGTCCTACCTCCCGATGTTGGCAGGGTCAGCAGTTCATTGTAAGCTGCTAGGGAATCTCCAAGTGCTGTTGAGATGATTTCCATGACTGATCCAAGAGGCCATTTACTCATGAGGCCCAAATCTTTCCGAGGATGGGAAATACAAGTGATCTTTGGCTGAAGTTAGTATACCAAAATCCCTAAGAAGTTTTTCAGAATCCCATTTGGAAATCCTCCCATAGGCACCGACATTGTATGTCAGATAAAACTGTGATAAAAACTCATCCTAGGTACAGATTTTTGTCTGATCCAACTTCTGAGCTGTGCTGTGTGGAAGAGTATGCTTCTCCGGGAATGGAGTTCAGCCAGGAGTTGACTTGTGAGTCTATGGGTTGCTGATGGCCTTGCAGGCTTGCTCTCCTTATTCCTCATGGAGTGGCTACTTTACCTTCTGAATGTATCTGTTTAGGATGCATGCATTCATTCACTGAACAGCGTAAGATGGGCACTCACTAAGTGCCGGGCTCTGTGGAGGAACTTGAAACACAATGCTTAGTGGAAACAAACCCTCGTCCTACACTCAAGAAGCTTACAACTTAGCAAAGGAAAAACAGAAAGAAAAAAAAAGAATCATTGAACTGTGTAATTTCTAACTGTGAGTTGTTTAGAGAAAATGACAGCCAAGCATGAAGAGGGTATGACATGGATTGAATCTAGCCTTCAGAATTGGTGTAGATGTCCCTGGAAAGTGATGTCTGAGCCGAGATTTAGGAAATATGTACCACTTCCCAGACCCTTGGGATTGATGATGAATGAAGCCTTGGACGTCAGCAGCCACTGGAAGTGTGTACACATTAACATCTGAGCAATCAGCAGACAGCTTGCTTAGTTTTTGCTCTTAACATGGCAGCAGCATTTGCAAAGGGAGGAGGAGCCCATACTTGGGTAGATATGACAGCATCCACGTGACATCTATAGTCTTCCTTCAAATCATCTCTTGACACCTGGTTTGGTTTGATGCAGCCAGTAAACGCTTTTTCTTTGTTTGTTTTACAACCGTCAGCTAACTGGCTGGCTCCCTCTACAAACCACCCTTCATCCCTATTGACTGAGTTGACTGCATGACTTGTTTCTTCTCCCCACTTTCCCACTCTCCACTTCACCGTCTGGCCTCCTCCTTCACCGCATTGGCTCCTGTCTTCCCCCTCTCTCGTATTGTTGGCTTACACACATCTTCACAGCCCTTAGGCTAAAACTGACCACAGACAGAGACAAGAGCCAGTCCTGGGGGGTGTGCTCCCATGGTTACAGAGAGAAATGCAGACGGTGCATGATTCTACATGTTTTTTTCCACCATCTACTACTATCTGAGTTGGAGTCAAATCACTTTGATGGTGAGATTTGTCCAAATCTATTCTCCTGTGGATTATCTTTACCTGGGAAATATGTGCTTTTAGAGGTATTAATAAAAGAGCTGTAGTTTTCTTCCTTTATCAGGTTTCAGTCAAGCTGCAGAGGTGTGACGCATAAGCTGAAAGTAAATTTAATAGGAAACTTAGGTTTTGTCTCCCTGGCAACATTAATTCAGTCTCCTTACAAATGGAAACCACACTGGAGCCCTTTGTTTCTGCATTCCCAGCTCTACAGGGCAATGTGACAAGCTGAGTAGTCTGGAAACAGTGCTAATAGAATCCTACAGCATTTACTTTAGAATCTTCTCTCACTGCATTTCATACAACCTCATGGGCATTCTGCTGCAACTAATACTCATCCTGTTTGCTAAGAGATGAGGGACAGAAGGACAGTTGGTGTTGTGACTCAGTCCAGTAGGGCATGCATGTCAGCAGGGCATGCTGGATTTTGCAGAGTCGCGTTGAGGAGTTTGGTGATTTAGACGAATAGTGGCTGGAAATTCAAGGTCAACGTGGACAATGGTCCATTAGTTCAGACACTATGAGCCGGAGGACTGGTGTGTAGAAACAGTGTTTTTACCTCTCACATCTATTTAGGACATTTGATAAATACTAGGGTGGGTTTCAGTAGGAATCGTGGAAGACATAAGATACTTTACCCATTTAAATAATTTGCAGTCACGAGGCTTTGGCAAAGCAGCCCAAGGGTCTATCAATAGATGAATGGATAAAGAATAAATAAGAAGTGGTATATATATATATATATATATATATATATCGAGGTATATATTATAGTGGTATATAATATATACATTATGGAATATTGTTGAGCCATAAAGGAGAATGAAATCTTGCCATCTGCAACACCATGAAAGGAGCTAGAGAGTACAATGCTAAGCAAATAAACCAGTCAGAGAAAGTCAAATACCATGTGATTTCACTCATATGTGAGATTTAAGAAACAAAACAAATGAACAAAGGAAAAAGAGAGAGAGAGGCAAACCAAAACACAAGCTTTTTAACTCTGGAGAACAGAGGGTTGCCAGAGGGGAAGAGTGTGAGGAGATGGGTGAAATAGTGAAGGAGTTAAGGGAACACTTATCTGGATGAGCACTGAGTAGTATATGGAATTATTAAATCTTTTTTTATTGTATATCTGAACCTAATATAATGTATGTTAACTATACTGGAATTAAAATTTTAAAAACTTAATAAGAAAAATTATTGGTAAAATTCGGTTTATTTTCTACATCTGGGAGAATTCAGGGACGTATTTCTGCTGGGGGCTCAATAACATGGTGATAAGTTTCTGGGTTCTCATGACAGGCTTAATTTAAGAGTTTTAAATCTCGGCCCTACCACTTACTAGTTTTGAGAGTTGGGGAAACCTCTTGCTTTGCGGTGCCTCAGTTTTCTCATCCATAAAATGGTCACAATAGTAGTTTAGGGTTGTGGAGATGGTCAATGAAGACATTTCGCCAAGAACAGTGCTTAGAGCTTAAACTGCCACACACTCCCACCATGGGAAGCCATGGGAAGAGAGAGCATGTGTCAGATCTTTCTGCATCTTTGAGAAAAATTTCACTAGAACTAATAGAATATAATTTTCCCCCAGCCTAATTCCATGAGAAGTGGTCCCAATTTTGGAGCTGCTCCTTTAAGCATGAGATGGGGCCAGGACTTGTGATTGTACAAAAGAAACCAGAGCAGGAAGAGATGAAGGGGGAGGAGGAAAAGGAAGACATGGGAAATCCCATGACCTTGGAGCTGGATGGCACACTGGCACACTCCATGCTGCCTTCCTCTGCCCCCCTACCCCCCCCCCCCAAACAAGGTCTGCTCATTCCCAGTAACTGGAGATCCTGCTTGGAACTGAGTTGCTTTTTTACCCTGGATCTCGGAGAGCCAAGTCTGAAACATAACACCTCATGCGATGTTCCCTGCAGGGTGCTGGGTCTGGGAAGAAGAACACGTTAGCACAGCCCTCTTCATGAACAAGCCCACTGTTTTGTGTGGGAGTGGAGATGTGAAGGAAAGGGTTTTTCCATCCTTAAGGTTAAACTCAGAAAAAATAAAAAAGGACTAAATCCCTGTTTTTATCTGTCTTTCTTAAAACACTTACCTTGCAATTTGAAAAAATTAGAGGGGATAGTGTTCATTTAAGTCGGTATTAAGATTTACAGCCCAAATCAAGTAATGCCAGGCAAAGAGGAACAAATGCCACAAATTCGCTTTTTGTTTGTAACTGAGGATGAATGTTACTTTAGTGAAGTCGTAATTGCTGTCTCTCCTCCTGTTCCGCCCACCCACATGAGATGTTCTGGCCAAATGCACTCTGCCCATCCTTGGGGAGAAATTCTGTCCCAAGCACGGACATTTGTGAAAGCATACTCAGCCCCTCGGGGTTCGGTCCGCAGCCCTGCAGACATTGCCCAGCCCTCCCCTACCGTAGATTTCCCACCTCATTCCTCAGCCCTAGCCATCCTTGGGTTCTCCATGCCTCTGGCCCCCTGCTCATCCTGATGGTTCCACACTGAGTACGTTCTTCTTCCCAAACTCTCCCCTTCACATGGTCTTTTTGCAAACTCTTGCTTCCTCCTTGAGATGCTCACCCAAAACATGACCTTTCTTGAGATACTCTCCCTAACAATCTCCAGTATCATTAAGGCATTCCACCCTCTGTAATCCCCTCGGCCAATGTTATATCTCATGTTTGTGCTTGCCACATGGAATCCCGTTGTACAAAAGTGTATGTGGCATATGCGTGCGCCCGCGCACAGGAGGAGGCCTCCCCCAGAGGAGTCCCTCTCTCCTTTGAGTTTCCAGCCTTCTCTTCTCTCCCTCTTCTCCATTTTCCCTGGTGGACCACAGGGGGTTCCGGAGACTCACAGTAGATTTCCAAGTTGAGAGCAACTCACAGTCCAGAAAGCCCGCAGGCCAAGGCAACCCTCTCCCCACCATCAATAGAGTTAGCAAACTAGAACATGTGAGAGTCCTTCAAATATTTCTTTTCTCATCCTAGCTGCATCTGGGTCTGCAAGGCCATGACAGTTCTGGTAGAAGCCAAGAGGAGCAGAGAGAATCCCTTGTGCCAGCTCTGTCCAGAACCAGGTATTTATTTTAGCTCCTTTAAAGCTTCTCTGTGTTGGCTTCATATTTTATAGGACATTCTGTCAATATTTTTTCATAACTGTTTTAACTGAATGTCATTAATATTCCACAGTCTTGACCAAGGCTGACTTCTTCATATAAGAGGTCACATCTGTGAATTCAAATACCATTATATATTTTTAATGCCTGATGATAGCTTGCGATTAAGTCCCAGTCTATTTAGGTAAGAAGTTAATGGCATTATTTGATTGGTGCCTAACTGAAGCTAATTAATTAATTCCCTTGCTTTCTGCTCTTTATGATACCCATGAAATCCCTATGAGATGAATATTCTACAGCTGACTTGTAGTTTCTTAATTTTGGGATTTGTAGAAATCAGTGGCAGTGAGATTTAGGCACAGAGAAAAGAATGTTTCACTTGATGTGTATTTTATTTTTGATTACGTTCTTATGAACTCCTTCAGAAATCACAAAGAAGGAAAAAGGCACATAGGTGTTTTTTCCCTCTTTTTCTTTTTTCATTTCCTTCTAAGTGAATACTGTTACATTGTTGTGTCTGGAGGGCTGCAGGCCTCAGTGAACTTTGTATGGACTGTTAACATTGGATGCTGTGTGAAGCGCAGAATAGAAGGGTTTGTGGACCAGGTTCGTGTAAGCACCTCCCTCTTGGTGTCCGGATGATGATGGCGGTAAGAGATTTTACTGATGCTTATTATTCTCAGTGCTTTATAGGCATTCTCTCCTCTAAGCTACGAACTGTTAGGTCTGAACTATTATTATTGATTGTTACCTACTAACTATGATCAATTGTTATCCCCATTTCACAGATGAAGACGTTGGGACTTCTATTGACTAAGAACTTGTCCAGTCTTGTATAGCTAGTCCTTGTCAGAGCCCGGACTCAAACCTACATCCTTTGGAGTCTGACGGCCCAGCTCTTCCTAAGGCTACTTATTCAGGCCCTAGCTCAGGCTGAGGAGGTCCTCTGTTCTCAGGACTCCTGAGTAACTGGGAAGGTGGCACTGAGTACTTAAGAACAGTTGAGATACTGGAAGATCTATATTGACACAGAAGAGAAACTAAGGATGATCATTTGTACGAAAAGATTTCACATAGTGTTATTTTAGGGAGTAAGCTCTCTGGTAAGACAAAATATCAATTATTGTACAGAGAGTCACATCACACGTTTTTTCCCCAAGCACATAAAGCAAAGCATAACTAGATTAGAGTATTGGACTAAGACACAGTTTTGTGGTCATATTCCTGTGTTGAAGCCATTCTTGAAATTGTTGTTACACTTCTTCAAGATGTTGTAGTTTTCTGTGACAATTCAGTGAAACCATTGTGGCATCCTGGTAGGTTTCCCTGTAGTTTGGTCTTGCCAGACATTTATCAGTTTATCTCATAACAATTGCAACTTATTTCTTATTTCTCTCATTGACACAAAGTGTCTTCTGTTGCTTATAATGATGAGACATCAAGTCGTATCTAATAAAGGAGTTGCTATTTTCTGCATGTGAAATTGCAACTCTATGACTCAGTTGCCTGGATTTTGTCTCTGGGACCGGCCACCTAAGTATTCAGATTCAGGCTCAAAAGATGGTGATGGATCTTTACTAGGTGCTTTTCCTGTTGTCACTGTATTTCACCCTAAACAGTTCCATTTGTGTTAGGATTTGACAGGTGGAATTCCGAGGCTCCGAGCAGGCTAGTGACTTAAAGGAAGGTAATGTCAGTAGCTGGAATTCCAACTCAGATCTCAAAACTTGCATCAAGAGCCATGCTTTTTTCTTATTTAATCACATCAGAGCTCATTCTCTGTTTTCCAATGGATGTGTCTCTTCTTATTTCTCTCTAAACAGGCTGGTGAATGGTTCATCGTATCTTTAAAAAAATAATTACATGAATACAAATCAGGTTTTACCTTATTATGTTGTTAGCATATCAGGTTTTGCCTTATTATATTATTAACATTTATCTCCAACATGACATTGGACCTGTCATGCTCATGATTTGAGTTTGGTAATTATGAGCAGATTGCTTGGAGAACGAATTTGGAGGTAGCTCAGGTCCTTAGTCCCTCCAGTGGCCATAATTAGCCCTCTGAGTAATTGCTTTGTACCCTTTGGTGGAGGAAAACAATAGCCAGATTGAAATAACTATTGTATAAATGGTGGTAGGGTTCTTTTTAGGGTTTTAACTTTTAGTTTTTGAAAAGGGCACAGTAAGGCCATCTAAAATCATGGTCAACATTTAATTGAAATGAAAACCTATGCAACGGGATGATTGTTCCTTTAAGATCATGTCAAACCTCTTGTTTTTTCTTGCTCCTTTTCAGGGTCCCACAGGATCCAGAGCGCTGCTGGCTGCCTGCCAGGCCCCAGAGAAGGGGCCCAGACAGTGGCCAAGAGCAGGGGCATCAAGGCAGCCTCCTTCCAGTCTCACTCACCCCTGTGCTGCCAGCACTAAGTGGGAGAGACCAGCTTTGAATACAAGGGCAATTCGGTATGCTATTTGGCAAACAATACAATAGAATGTGCAAACGAACAACCCTTTCTTTTCCATTATAAGAGTTGCTGGGAAACTGTTTGCTCTAGTGCACATAAACTTGATGTCCATGCAATTTTGGCAAGCTTGCTTGACTAATTAATGGTACATATTAACAATCATAGATTTGTACATTTGATCCCTGTATGGGCCGCTTCACTTTCTTTTTTCTGCACTCCCAAATCTTGCAAATCTAAGGCCTTGATCACCAGGCTGGCCAGTTGAAAGGTTCTTGGAGAGGTCTTGGTCGTTCCATCTTTGTCTCTGTTAAGTAGCTCAATTTATCTACCCAATGGTGGGCATCTCTTTGAATATGAAGAGGGCAAATCTTCAGGAGCAATTTCATTGCTACTGTAAAAATCTGTGGCCTGTAATTAAATTGTCATCCTTGTTAAAACATAAAGTGCACAATGTTGTATGCCCACAACCGTGAGTTGGAAATAACCTTGAGATTGCATTGATTACATGGGCTGCCCTTATTTTTCATGGAACCCTGCCACTTGGGGCAGTGTGTGTGGGAGGGGACTTTGGACTTGCAGAGCACAGCCACCTATTGGCCACTGACATGCCGTGGTTGAATCCTGACTACACCTCTTCATGGCCAAAACATGGGCAAGTCTCAACGTTTTCAGTACCTAGACATTGGCATCAGGAGTCAGCACCTGCCTCATAAGGCTGTTTTAAGAACTTTTAAAAGCTAAACTGAGATGTATTAAAAATCTTGAGCTTATTTGAGCAAAAAGTGATTTGAAGCGCACACTATTCAATCTAGCAGATAGAAGGAAGCTCTGAAGTGAACGACTTTGCAGGCAGAAGGGAGCAAGAAGAAGCCAGATTGCTTGGTTATTGCTAAGTTGCCTTCCTTCACAGGATAGGAGGAGTCTATCAGGCACATTATCTAACTAGTGCTGATCAGATGATCCTTGACTGGCTTATGATTTCATTTCTGGAAGAGCTGAAACTGTATTAAGTCAAGTCTCTGCTGATGTGGGGCTTAGTATAAGCAATTCCATTTGGGGCCTGTCATCATGTTTTTAATAGGACAAAACAAGATAATTCATGCGAAAGCACTCAGCAGTGTTTTCAGTTTTCATACATTAGTTTCTCTCTTTGGAAGGGAACATGGGGATGTGGTAGATGAAATATTTTCTCAAACGATCTTTTGGTGCTATGTCTGGGGTAATGAAATATTAGTTTCCATATAAAGATGGACTTTCTGATGTTGAGAGTTGAGATTATTGGTGAAATACACATTTAATATATGAGGAACAAGTAGAAAAGTAGAACCAGGGCTGTTAAATTTTCATCTTTATTTGAGCCTTGTTGAGAAGAACCTCTATGCTATAGTTTTCATAGTTTTGTTCAGCAACATAACAAATCTAAAGAGTCCTTGGTTTATGACAGACCATTGACCAACTAGAGTCTCATGGTGAGTCACTTGCTTTGAACCAAAGTTTTACCATTGCAAAAAAAGAATAAGAACATCTTAGTTCACTGGGTTCTCAGGAGAGCGTAAGATTATGCATATAAAACATTTCCTATTCCATGAAATGCTTTCAAAAGTATTATTATTTTAATGATGATGATGATGATGAATAATATGATGATTTTAGGTGACTGAAGCGTTAAAGCACAAAAATGTTACATAATCCCTTAAGAACAGTTCCAGGAGTGAATGCTGAAGTCCAGTGCAGATCCAG